>NC_064619.1:78378079-78681110 GCF_023898315.1 Schistocerca nitens
GATTTACAAAAAGAGCTATTTTAATTATCCGAAACCTAATAAGCAGGCACCGTGTGACACTGTAAGAACCGTAATTTTCCATACGGAGTGCGTCATACTAATTTAATTTGCCGTTATTCGGTCATTTGTAGTAGCATGTAAAACATCATTAATTGCTTATTAACTCTCTATCTTTTATTGCTATATGAAGATATCACCTCACCAAAAGAAAGACCTAATAGTATTAACACTGTGATGCGTAACAGATCTAGCAATCTAGATTCCTAGATACTGCATTATGCAAATTTCGATTTTCAGGTAGAAAGTAATCCCTGTTAATTAGATGATTTGCCTTTCAATTTAAATGCCTGTCGGATTTGCAACAGCGTTTCCGTTTGAAAAATCCTCTCCTCCACTGTTCGCGGAGGGATACCTGGCTAAGGAAACTTTTGGCAGGCAATTATTAGCAGCGTCCAGGGACATCAGATAAAACTCGCTGTCTTGTGCATCTTATGACGGCTGAGGAAGGAGGCATCATGAAACCAATGGAATTCCTTGGCAGCAATAATTATTCCCTCCTCTGCGAGTTACAGGGATTTGCTTCAAGCGTAGCCCGCTTTCTTTTTTTTTCTTTTTTTTGTAAGCGAACTTGTCCACTGAACTTTTTGACGTGTTATGTGAACACCGCTTTGACGCCATCTCATGGTTAAAAGGTAACAGGGGTTCAGCTGCGAACTATGCACTCCCTAGGAATAGTTAATTCCCTAAAGCTTTCACGCTACGTTGTTAACTCGGGGGTCGCTATGACTCTCTTTTACAGTGAAACGACTAATTGCCTCACGGAGCAACCGAATAATCATACCATTCTTGTCGCCTCACGTTCCGACTCTTCCTTGATCGATCTCTCTCTCTTTCTCTTTCTATCTCTCCTGTCTCTACAGATCCAAACGATGACTGATTATGTGCTTTTATTTGTCTGTCCTTTAATTTGTGGCTGATCGCTATGTTTTAGAATCATGATTTTTATAAGATTTTTGTTGTTGTTTATGAAAGCTACGAACAAAATTCTGTTGGAACGTGTAAATTCAGAAGTTAGGTGTGCGTCTGTATATGAATTTAGTAGTAATAGTTGTCATATAAAAGAAATTGTAAACAAATGATCCAGCAACACACAAAATTGACTGTCATATGTACCATCGGAACAAGAATTCCACCGACAAACTTTCAGAAGTTGTCCACGGATGTCTTCGGAGGATTTTGGTGCTGCCAAATGAGAGTTACTAAACACCGTCTTCCACAATTCCTTCACCAAAGAAGACGAAGTAAATATTCTAGAATTCGTCAAGAACAGCTGCAAACATGAGTAACATAGGAATAGATGTCCTTGGAGTAGTGACGCAACATAAATCACTTAACAAAATCAAGTCGTCCGGTCCAGACTGTATACCAATTAGGTACCTTTCAGAATATGCAGACACAATAGTTCCATACTTAACAATCTTACACAACCGTTCCCTCGACGAAAGGTCCGCACCCAAAGACTGGAAAGTTGCACAGGTCACACCAATAGTCAAGCAAGGTAGTAGGAGTAATCTACTAAATTATTGGCCCATATAATTAACGTCGATATGCAGCAGGATTTTGGAACATATATTGTCTTAGGAAATTATGAATTAAGTAGAAGAGTACGATCTATTGGCACACAGTCAATACGGATTTACAAAACATTGTTCTTGTAAAACACAACTAACTCTTGTCTTGAGCGAAGTGTTGAGTACTACTGACAACGGATTTCAAACTGATCCCGTTATTCTAGATTTCCAGAAGGCTTTAAACACTGTACCACACAAGAGGCTTGTAGTGAAATTGCGTGCTTATGGAATAATGTCCCATTTATGTGGCTGCATTCGCGATTTCCGGTCAAAGAGGTCACAGTTTGTAGTAATTTACGGCCTCTACTGTTGCTTATCCATATAAACGATTTAGGAGACAATCTGAGTAGCCGTCTTAGGGTGTTTCAGATGATGCTGTCGTTTATCGTCTAGTAAAGTCATCAGAAGATCAAAACAAATTGCAAAACGATTTAGGAAAGATATCTGTATGCTGCAAAAATCGGCGATTGACCCTAAATAACGAAAAGTGCGAGGTCACGCACCTGAATGCAAAAATGAATCCGTTTAACTTCGATTACACGATAAATCAGTCAAATCCGAATGCCGTAAATTCAACTAAATAATTGGTTACTACAATTACGAACAATTTAAACTAGAAGGAACACATAGAAAATGTTGTGGGGAAGACTAAACAAAGACTGCGTTTTATAGGCGGGAGGCTTAGAAAACGTAACAGGTCTACTAAGGAGACTGCCTACATACGCTTGTCCGTCCTCTCTGGAAGACTGCTGTGCGGTATGGGATCCTCATCAGATAGGAGTTGCGGAGTACATCGAGAAAGTTCAAAGAAGAGCAGCACGTTTTGTATCACAGCGAAATAGGGGAGAGGGTGTCACTGAAATGATACAGGGCCGGCCGCGGTGGCCTTGCGGTTCTAGGCGCTTCAGTCCGGAACCGCGGGACTGCTACGGTCGCAGGTTCGAATCCTGCCTCGGGCATGGATGTGTGTGATGTCCTTAGGTTAGTTTGGTTTAAGTAGTTCTAAATTCTAGGGGACTGATGACCTAAGCTGTTAAGTCCCATAGTGCTCAGAGCCAAATGATACAGGGTGGACATCATTGCAAAAAAGGCATTTTTCGTTGCAGCGGAAATTTCTCACGAAATTTCTATCACCAACCTTCTCCTCCGAATGCGAAAATATTTTTTTGACGCCGACGTACATAGGGAGAAACGATCAGGACAATAAAAGAAAGGTAATCAGAGTTCGCACGGAAAGATACAGGTGTTCGTTTTTTACGTGCGCCGCACGAGATTGAAACAGTAGAGAGTTACTGTGAAGGTGGTTCATTGAACCATCTGCCAGACACTTAAATGTGATTTTCATGGCATCCACTAGATGTAGATGTAGAGGGACCGACTGTTTCCAGCGGCTCGTTACATTGTTATTGCATTTCGTTTGGTTCTTGCTCCAAAAACGCTTTCTTTCTGTGTTGCACTGATCACAGTGCACGTCAGGACAAATTTAGAAGTTATGCACGCTGCATCTTATTTCCATTCACCGACGAAACCTCCTGCCCACAACAGTAACGCCCTCCTTGTCCCGTTGCACTCAAGTTTGCATTCAGTAGTGCTCGATTGTCAATTGTTTTGTTTTCTGGCAGTTTTAGTTGTGAGTCAAGAGTGACACACAGCGGTGCTATTGATAGGGTTACTGAAAAGAGTTAGCTTCACTGAATGTAATGCTATGCCAAGATGTTCACGAGCCGACACCAACTACGTCACAATACTGTTGCACCTGTACACAGGCAGCTGCGAGAGATTGTATCGTTACGTGTTAGAATGGAAGGTACGTACTTTATTTGAGGTGCGCGTGTTGCACGAGCTAAGAACACAACATAGTAAAATATTTTAAAAGTCTCAAGTGATCAAACATTTCAGCCATGTCACCTACGGAAAGTACAAAAAAAATGGTTCAAATGGCTCTGAGCACTATGGGACTTAACATCTATGGTCATCAGTCCCCTACAACTTAGAACTACTTAAACCGAACTAACCTAAGGACATCACACACATGCCCGAGGCAGGATTCGAACCTGTGACCGTAGCGGTCTTGCGGTTCCAGACTGAAGCGCCTAGAACCGCTCGGCCACTCCGGCCGGAACGGAAAGTACAGCATTGTAGCCAGTGGACTTATCATGTCGAGTCCTTACAATTGACTTCCTCCAGCAACGTACAGAGAAACTCAAGTTTGCAGCTTTCGTGTTGTTTGCAGACGAGGCGCTATTTGCGAGAGAGGGTATATTCGGCAGTAGTAATGGTCATGTATGAAATAACGAAAATCCATACGCACTGTAGTTTGGGTCACGTACGTTGGCGGTCGAGTTTAGGCTGCTTCTGCGCTCCTACGTCACGCGTTCTCCAACAATGAGCGTCTTTATGTGTTCTTAGTGCTATGTTGTCTGCAATGCGAGCGTTATACGCGATCGTAGCTATTTATTTAGCGAAGTTTTACTCCATTTGCTGCGAGCTGTCATGGCTGATGCTACTGGGTACCGAAAATTCTACTCAAGCAAGCGAGAGACATTATTTGTGTGGTACGTACTTTCATAAAGTGCAAAGCATGTGTGCGCGTACCGCAACTGACGCTTTGAACCGACACCAATGCCGTCCCCGTCCTTGTCTCAATCTGTACGAACCGCCATTGTTCGTGAAAAAGACTATAGTGTGTCGATCCTATCAACTGGATAGGACCTTACCTATTTTCTGATACACTTAACGGAATCGCGTACAAAACGTTCCTTTAACTTGTCCTCCCACAGCTCCTAGACGAAATGTCGTTGAGAATTCATCAGATTATGTTGTTCAAACATGACACGGCGCCGGCATACTTTGCTCGATGTAAGGCTGGGTCTCGATGATCATTCTCCTACCAGCTGTGTCACCAGACTTGACATCAATGGACTTCTTCTTCCAGAAACATGTGAAGAGCCTGCTTTACGAGACTGATCGATCCTCGCACGGATCTGGTTGCTAGACTGCCGCAGTAGCGGAAGTGATACACCAAACTCATGGAATTCCTGAGCTTCTGAGCCAGATGATGATGCGTCGCTGTAAACACATCTACATAGATCAGGCTGTTCCAGGTCGTCGGCTCCGTTGTGAGCCGCGGAGTGCTCCCTGCTCCAGAGAGCCGCGTCGCTCGCTGTGACCATTCCAGTGGCATTCCAGTGGCACGGCTGGCTGAGGCAGGCGGCAAGGCAAGCGTTTTAAGGTGCCGGCTTCGTCTTACAATATCGACGACCTCATACTCTTAGCTGCTAAGATGTGGTGACATGCTACACCAGGAAATACCATGTTCAGGAAACAAATAAGAAGCAACTGTTTTACAAGAAATTGCACACTAAATTTATTGGGCCTCTGTAGCTTGACACTTTCTTTTCATTACGAGATCGGAAATATCAGGCGTCAAAGTGTTCGCAGCGGAGATGGCATTCATTGTTGCATCCTGAAGAAACGATCGTTCCTTACAACGCATTTCTTCCCCTTTCATTTCGAAAAAAAGGGATATTTCCTCATGAATGGCAAAGAAAACATCAAGAACTTTTCCCCGACTCAGCCAACGAACTGTACTGTGGTAAGGTATATCCCCATACTCCGCTTCCATATCTTTCAGGAATCCTTTGAATTGGCGATGATTCATACCGTGACGCCGCACAAAATGCACTCACTTCACGACATCTTTCATTACGCCACCTAGCTCTACTGTTTCAGCACACAGTGCCTCTTGGTGAATAAAGCAATGAAGAGTCAAAATGTCTTTCCCGAATTCGTCCCCGAGTTTATTTATCAAACGAGAAGCAAAACCTTGGTGACGCCCGATCATTTGTGGTGCACCGTCTGTCGCTACAGAATGGAGCTTATCCACTGATTCACAAACAGCTTCAAAAATGTCACGTCCTGTTGCGGACGTCTCCTGGTATGTCGTTCTTAAGCCTGGCTACCAGTTCTCTGCGTGCAACGCCTTCTACCTGATAGTAGTGCGCTACGTGAAGACATGTATAATGTCGTTGTATATTGTACCTCTTCGCAGAATTAAATACTTTATGACATACAAGACACTGCGGACGACCATCCCTCTCAATGAATAGAAAGGTATCCTCCAGTAGAGGTACAGGGCTCCGGCGGCTAGTCATAGCTGTCATTGAATACGGATCATTGCGTCAGTTGCGGCTGCATGCGGCCAGGGGGCAGTGAGTTCGTTTCCCCCCTCCACGCGGGCTCCGAGCTGCCACAGTGTGCGCTCCGGAGCGCTCCGGCTCCCTGGGGCTCGGTTGGAACAGCCTGACATACACTCCTGGAAATGGAAAAAAGAACACATTGACACCGGTGTGTCAGACCCACCATACTTGCTCCGGACACTGCGAGAGGGCTGTACAAGCAATGATCACACGCACGGCACAGCGGACACACCAGGAACCGCGGTGTTGGCCGTCGAATGGCGCTAGCTGCGCAGCATTTGTGCACCGCCGCCGTCAGTGTCAGCCAGGTTGCCGTGGCATACGGAGCTCCATCGCAGTCTTTAACACTGGTAGTATGCCGCGACAGCGTGGACGTGAACCGTATGTGCAGTTGACGGACTTTGAGCGAGGGCGTATAGTGGGCATGCGGGAGGCCGAGTGGACGTACCGCCGAATTGCTCAACACGTGGGGCGTGAGGTCTCCACAGTACATCGATGTTGTCGCCAGTGGTCGGCGGAAGGTGCACGTGCCCGTCGACCTGGGACCGGACCGCAGCGACGCACGGATGCACGCCAAGACCGTAGGATCCTACGCAGTGCCGTAGGGGACCGCACCGCCACTTCCCAGCAAATTAGGGACACTGTTGCTCCTGGGGTATCGGCGAGGACCATTCGCAACCGTCTCCATGAAGCTGGGCTACGGTCCCGCACACCGTTAGGCCGTCTTCCGCTCACGCCCCAACATCGTGCAGCCCGCCTCCAGTGGTGTCGCGACAGGTGTGAATGGAGGGACGAATGGAGACGTGTCGTCTTCAGCGATGAGAGTCGCTTCTGCCTTGGTGCCAATGATGGTCGTATGCGTGTTTGGCGCCGTGCAGGTGAGCGCCACAATCAGGACTGCATACGACCGAGGCACACAGGGCCAACACCCGGCATCTTGGTGTGGGGAGCGATCTCCTACACTGGCCGTACACCACTGGTGATCGTCGAGGGGACACTGAATAGTGCACGGTACATCCAAACCGTCATCGAACCAATCGTTCTACCATTCCTAGACCGGCAAGGGAACTTGCTGTTCCAACAGGACAATGCACGTCCGCATGTATCCCGTGCCACCCAACGTGCTCTAAAAGGTGTAAGTCAACTACCCTGGCCAGCAAGATCTCCGGATCTGTCCCCCATTGAGCATGTTTGGGACTGGATGAAGCGTCGTCTCACGCGGTCTGCACGTCCAGCACGAACGCTGGTCCAACTGAGGCGCGAGGTGGAAATGGCATGGCAAGCCGTTCCACAGGACTACATCCAGCATCTCTACGATCGTCTCCATGGGAGAATAGCAGCCTGCATTGCTGCGAAAGGTGGATATACACTGTACTAGTGCCGACATTGTGCATGCTCTGTTGCCTGTGTCTATGTGCCTGTGGTTCTGTCAGTGTGATCATGTGATGTATCTGACCCCAGGAATGTGTCAATAAAGTTTCCCCTTCCTGGGACAATGAATTCACGGTGTTCTTATTTCAATTTCCAGGAGTGTAGATACTCCGAAGGCCACCATACGGTGGGTGGAGGACTGTGCCCTGTACCACTACTAATCATTTCCCTTTCTTTCCACTCGCAAACACAGCGAGGGAAAAACGACTGTCTATATGCCTCCGTATATCCCTAATGCCTCGCATCTTTTCTTCTTGATGCTCACGCGCAATGTACTCGTATTTTGCCAGCAGTAGAATCACTCGGCACTCTGCTTCAAATTCCGGTTCTCTAAATTTTCTCAATAGTGTTTCTCGAAAATAACGCCGATTTCCTTCCAAGGATTCCCATTTGACTTCCCGAAGCATCTCCGCGACGCTTACGTGTTGTTCGAACCTACCGCCAAGAAATCTAACAGCCCGGCTCTGAATTGCTGCGATGTCTTTCTTCGATACGACCTGGTACGAACCCCAGACACTCGAGCAGTACTCAAGACTAGGTCCCACCAGCGACCTGCATGCAGTCTCCTTTATAGGTGAACGACACTTTCCTAAAATTCTCCCAATAAACCGAAGTGGACCGTTCGCCTTCCCTATCATGGTTCTCACGTGCTCGTTCCATTTCATATCGTTTTGCAACGTTCCGCTGAGATATTTAATCGACGCGATTGTGTCAAGCAGGACACTACTAGTGCTGTACCCGAACATTACAGGTTTGTTCTTCCTGCTCATCCGCATAAACTTACGTTTTTACACATTTAGGATTAGCTGCCATTCAGCACAACAACTAGAAATTTTGTTTAAGACGCCTTGTATCTTCCTAAAGTCGCTCGACGCCTTACCGTACACCACAGCATCATCGCCAAACAACCGCAGATTGCTGACCACCCTGTACGCCAAGTGATTTATGTTTGTAGAGAATAATAGCGGTCCTTCAAAAAATGGTTCAAATGGCTCTGAGCACTATGGGATTTAACATCTGTGGTCATCAGTCCCCTAGAACTTAGAACTACTTAAACCTAACTAACCTAAGGACATCACACACATCCATGCCCGAGGCAGGATTCGAACCTGCGACCGTACCAGTCGCGCGGTTCCGGACTGAGCGCTTAGAACCGCTAGACCACCGCGGCCGGCATAGCGGTCCTGCCACACTTCTCTGGGGCACTGCTGACGATACCCTTATCTCTGATGAACACTCGCCGTCGAGGACAACATACTGGGTTCTATTACTTACTAAGTCTTCAAGTTACTCACGTATCTGTGAACTTATTCTCTATGCTTTTACCTTCGTTAACAGCCTGCAATGAGGCACCGTGTCAAACGCCTTCTGGAAATCTAGAAATATGTACACTTGCGCGTTGCCCTTCATGCATAGTTCGCATTATATCATGTGAGAAAACGGCGAGCTGATTTTCGGACGAGCAATGCTTTCTAAGACCATGCCGATTCGGGAAATTAGCTTCTCAGTCTGAAGAAAGTTTATTATATTCGAACAGAGAATCTAACCTGATTGGTAGGTACCCAGAGAGGGTACAGGTTAAGGTTAACATTGTGGATGGGGCCGTAAACAGTTACTGTGAGTTGTGTAACCAAATACACAACTTTATATTTCTAAGAACCAATTATTTACACATTGCTTTAAAAGATCACAGTTAAACCGGCTGAAGGCTTAGTTAAAGAAAACTTGAGATGCTTTCTGGGCTGAAGGCCCAAAACCACACCAAAAACGAGAACGGCTGAAGGCCTCGCGAAGAAATCAAAGCAATTAAAAATAGAAAGCAAAAAAAAAAATTTTTAAATACAACATGAAATTGAAACAATTAGCACCTGAAGGCCTACACTACACGTCTGAAGGATAACTATAATGAAAACACATTAATAAACAATTTTACTAACCGCGAAATTTCCTTTTAAACTTACAACAGAACGGCCAAAAGCCTAATTAAAGAAATATTAACTTATTGCACGGCTGTAGGCCACAAACAAAAATATGAAACAACTGCTGAAGGCCTGAACAACAAGTCAGACAAACAATTTAACATAAACCCCGTCCTTCTTAAAAAAAAAATTCCTTTAAAGAATAAAAACAGCTGAAGGCCTTATTAAAACAACTAACAACTTAGGGCCTGGATTACAAACAATTTAAGACAGAACCAATTTTAAAGAATTTTTTTTTATAAAATAAAATCAATCTTCAAAATCTTAATTTAACACACCGGAAGGCCTTTATGCAAAATTTAAAAAGAACTGAGTTAATACACGGTCGAAAGCATCGTACAATACTTCAAACTAAATTCAAAATGACAATCTAAAACAAACAGAACAAGTGGTGCTCAGAAGCGTTCCAAGGGTCGAACTGGGAAGGTAACTCAAACGTAAGGTGAGGTGAGACAGGCAGCCAAGAGTTGAAGTAAAATAATCGGATGGCAACCCAAACTAGGGACAGCCCAAGGACCGAGCAACAATTTACTAATTGCCTTCTGTTCAACCAACGGTACTACAATTGAAAATATCGGCCGAGGACGAGGATACGAACAGCACGGCGTCTTCAGAACCTGCGTCTAAAAACGGCCAAGGGAACAATAACAACTCTAAGCAAGATATGAACCAAACAACTTAAAAGGCTGTCGAACTACACGCCGTGCCAGATGGCATCCACACGACGAGGAAAGGCACACTGTTGGAAAACTACAGTAATGACAAGGGCAATTAACAGGGGCGTTAACAGTCACAGGGTAGAAAATACCGCTGGTGCACTCCACTGGTAAGTAACAGTCAATTTATTAATTAATCACAACATAGGAAGACGACTGCAAGATTTCGACAACCCCATCACATCACACGTTGCTGCTAGCCTGAACGGCCCAGGGAGCAACAACCCGAAAATGAGCAAAGAGATGTCTCAATAGTTGTGGCTTCATAATAGGTTAACTGATTGCTCAACTTCAGCGTCCAGGTTCAATGGGAAAAGAAAGAACTTTGTCGCTCTCGCGGTTAGCGCCTCACCATCCGACAGCGCGTGCACGCCGCCAGCGGTCCAGGCTTGGCCGCGTGCCGTGGAGAATTCCTCGCTGCTCCGTCCCAACCGACTGACTACCACATGCAACACGCAGACAGCATTAAAATAGCTGTTCAGTCAAAACCACACAAACTACACACCTTTCCACAAAAACACTTCCACAAACAACTCGAACAATACTAAAACCAGTGACTGTGGAAGAACAAGGATGAATCACAGTTCGACACACACAGAGAACCCAGAAGCGCTTGGAGACAAAATGCACGTCGTCTGATGAGACGACCGACCGAAGGACCAACCAAGGTCACACCCCACTCAAGTCACGTGTCGGCAACGGTCGGGCAAGTCATGGCTGTCTGGACCTCACTGCTGCTCTGTCCCGACTGAACTACCGACACACGACGACCTGGAAATAACAGCGGTCGTTCCAAAGATAGTATGACAGTGCTCTTTTCGATAACCGTTGCTGCTGCCACTCATGGGCAGGCAAGCCAGCAACTTAGTGACGCCAGTAAATCGAATAAGAAATGGGACTGCAGTACCACAAAGACAAGATTTCTAGCAATAAACGTCACGAACACGAGCCACGCACGGCTCAGAGAATATGTTCAACGATTCTCTGCAAACCGAAGTTAACGATATTAGTCTGTAATTTTGGGTTCCATTCTTTCACGTTTATTATGCATTGGAATCACATGCGGTTTTTTCCAGGCACTTAGGACTTCGTGCATGGCTAGAGAATCGCGATAAATGCAAGCTAGGTGAGTGGCCAGTGTCGTAGAGTACACTTTTGTGAAACAGAACTGGGATTCCATCAAAGCCTGGTGAACCATTTGCTTTCAAATCTTTCAGTTGTTATCTAAACCAGGGATGCTTATTACCATGTCATCCATATGAGTGTCTCTCCGATCGCCAAATGATGGTACCTTTGTATGATTCTCCTGTGTGTTCGATATTTCGTGATCATGGCACTTCCGTGATGATGGTCCTCGACAGTTTGAACGACACATGTTAAGGGAACAGTTCTGCATTTGTTACGTGCTGTAAGGTACACTGACAGAGCAGCAGATTTCACACACTGACAATGGGACCACACCTAACTGACATCGCCAATTTAGGCCAGATTTGAGGTATAATGCAGGGCATGGCCAAAAATGGAAGTGACATATGTGGGAGCTACAGACGACCAAACGTTTAGAAAAAAAATATAATTTTTAGTGTGGCTTGGGTGATGTGTGAGCCGTTTATTTTCGCATACATCCAGGCAGTAGTTGGAACAGCGGAAATGTAGAGAACGTTAATCCCAGGATAGTGTGGTTGCGTCCCTATGTGATAACTTCTTTATATTTTCAATTTTTAAGATACTTGTACTGCAAATAAACCAAATAATGTTCAATATATTATATTTCTTATTATTTTCAAAAGGGAATTGAAAAGGGAAGGCAAATGAAAATTTGGGATTGTAAATAAATTTTCAAAAGAGAATTGTACTTACAGCATCTATGAAGACTGTACAAATAACCTTCCAAGAAGAAGTTGTAAGTAAAAGTTACAGCACTTTGTCTCTCGTTAGTTTCATTTTGGCCTTCGAACAGCCGTCAGCAGCTAACGCAACCCAGCTACATCTGTTTTCATCTTGAGTTAATGAATTTGATCAGAAATGGTCAAAACAAGATACTGAGCATTATTTCGGTTTACTTCCAGTTTGAGTGACTTCAAAATTGGAAGTAAAAAAAAAAATGGTTACCACATTGGGGCTCGACCATATGACCTTCACACCGAGAGTCTAGTCTTTCCGCTACGTCAACGGCTGCCCTCATAATACTCTAACTCTAAGGGCTCACGATTCGCTAGACCAACGCCAAAATTGTTATTTTTTTCTAAACGCTTGGTTATCTAAGACTTCCACTTCCGACACTCATTTCTCGCCAAGTCGTGCTTATACCATAAATGTGGACGAAACTGATGATGAGAAGTAGACGTGGCGCCTTTGTGAGAGCACCCAGCAGGTCCGGGGGTTAGAATAAAAAAAGCTCTCCATCTTCAGGCCACAAGTGGCCCATCCGGACCATCCGACCGCCGTATCATCCTCAGTTGAGGAAACGGATTGGAGGGGCGTGTGGTCAGCACACATCTCTCCCAGTCGTTATGATGGTTTTCTTTGACCAGAGACGCTACTATTCAGTCGAGTAGCTCCTCAATTGGCATCACGAGGCTGAGTGCACACCGCAATATGGCAACAGCGCATGGAGGCCTGGATGGTCACCCATCCAAGTGCCGGCCACGCCCGACAGCGCTTAACTTCGGTTATCTCACGGGAACTGGTGTATCCACTGCGGTAAGACCGTTGCTCGAGGGTTAGAATACGCCCAAGGTATTCATTCCTGCCGTAAGAGGCAACTAAAAGGAATCTCACTCGTTTCGGCCTATATGTGATGGTCCCCTGTCGGGTTTGATTTCCATTATTCTAAATTTTCCCGAAGAGTGAGCCAATTGGAGAATGGCGCCTTACATGGTCAGTCGTGTCCATCACGAGCTGAGCCCTCACATCCTTCGTCAACGTGTATCTGCACCTCCGCTCATTCTCCAGCTGTTGGGCGAGGTCACCCTCATGGGTGCGATTTCCTCCCCTCACTGTGCCGTATCGTTTTCTGCACTGATGATGATAATGAACTTGTTTGCTTGTTTGCACTTGATATCCAGCACGGTAGCCAGTGTTGGACCGCCATATACCCTGTTGATTGTAGTTCCCTGAATACACAGCGATCGGTCTGCTGGTGCCTGCTCCGTTAACTCCCCACGTATGCCAAGGAGTAGATGCCCGTCACCCTGGGGCATCTGCACTCCCAGCAATGGCCATCCTGCCAGGTGGCCTTTGCTGCGGCTTGGTGGCTCCCATGGAGAGGGCTTCTGGTCACAGTGGGTGTCATCAGGGCGGACCACACTCAATGAAGCGTACTACGTCATCTCATGATGGCGTCCAGCGGCAGCACAACGCCAGCAGTCTTTAAGCAGTCGAGGTCTAACTACAATGCGAAGAAGTATGATCCCAAATCGTTCCCTTTTCTCTGGCCACACCATGGGAGGAATGACAGGCTAAGGATGGCACAGCGAATCCTACATCCCCCCCCCCCCCGCTTCCAGTACCTAGTATGTATGAGAGATGATCCCAGAATCTACCAGTAGTCCTCAGATTGTATTTGGACCACCAGTTGGTTTGGTTTGGTGCGATCTCCAGCAGAGGACTCGTCAACCGAGTCTGCAGTACAGGACAAAGAAGAGGACCACAGTGACATCTAGTGGATGACACCCTACATGCCAAAATCATGAAGGACAGCGGGAACGTCTGCCAGAACAGAGGAGGCCCTGTTATCCGAGCCCGACGCCGACTGCAGTGGCTGCTTCCGCGGTGGAGTCCTTGACCACGACTGATAGGTTGCCCTCATCAGTTGCAGATAGGACAATAACAGAATTACGAACATTTGCTACCAACGCATAGAACTATCTTATAAACATATTAACGCAATTTGTTAACATTACTGCTACTGTAGTTTGATTATTTTCACGTCCATTTGTACCTAGACAAAAAATTTAATTTCTAAGTACTATTCCCTCCTCCCTGTCTATGTTTCCTCTTTTTCTACATCACTTACTTTTCCTTTTTCTTCATTCTAAGTTGTGAAGTAGCGTTCTGTGCTATTGGGTCTAGGAACTGTACTTTATTTTTTATTTTTACATTCATCTGTCTTCCTACTGGTCTGATGCGGCCCGCCACGAATTTTTCTCCTGTGCTAACCTCTCACCTCAGAGTAACACGTCCTGTACAAATTGCTATATACAAAATACGGAAGCAATTACGTAAATTACAGTGAATTTTAACGGTAATAATAATAACTGTGACCCTCAACCTACACTTGCTCCCAAGAAATGCAAGAAAAAACAGATCCTAATAAATAATTCGTTCGCTTTGTATCTTTATAATACATACTAAGTTGTTTCGCAGTAATTACCATTGATACATATACTCATTGCAAAACTGGAATAGGTTACCTTGTTAGACTGAGGCAGAAAGATTCCACCGCCTGACACTATTACTTTATAACTGTTTCATTGACGCTAGTCATGTTTACAAAAGTTTAGATAACTTCTCATCCAAATATCCCAAGGACCCCATGTCTACTGCTTGCAGTGTGTGCGGATGGGCGATAATCCACGATAGCACTAACCTATGTTTCTAATCAGGCGACGAAATTGTTATAATACCCCACAATAACCACCAACATTCGAAGTGTGTTGTAGAGACACAAATTCCCACATTAATTATTAATTCAACGAGAACAGCCGAAACTACAATATTACATTAAAGCTAGGACAACTCAGTTCCAATTTCATTTAGTGGTTTAAAACATGTACTAATGGTCGCCAGCCTATCTAGGCAATGAAACAGTGAAGTATTGGAAAAGCAGAAGTATGAGTTTTGCGTACTTTCTTGCTACTGTTTGATTTGGTTCTTCAAATAAATATTACTCTACTTAAACAATGTTGGACTACACTCTTATACATTACACTTTTAAAAGAGAAAAAAAAAACAGTAAATAACTTCAAGGAAGCTAAAAAAAATTGGCCAGGGGTACAGTTAGAAAAGCACTTTCCATAATAAACAAACTTAAATACTAAAATACTTCCACACTTTTTGTACTGAACATTTCACTTCAAGAAAACCTCTTTATTACTGAAATATACTTTCAAAAGCTGTTATTCTTTGAACTAACTCTGTATAATCATTTCACAAATCCTAGTAACAAGGCTTCACTCTGACTGAATTTTACGTAAGCAAACTTTTAATATTACACTTTGCAATAGTTAAGAGAATTTTTTCATTGTTTGCACAAAAAAATTTAAATGCTGCCTCTTTATATTAGCTTGGCACTTCATTTTTCTGCAGAACAGGATTTCGGATTAATCAAACACCAGGAAGGATCCCTATAAACGTGTATGATTAGGATGAAATAACAGGGGGAACCAGTTTCTTTAAAGTTCAAGAATAATTATTAAAACACAGTTTAAATTAATGTTTCACGCTGTACAAAAGTAAAATACAAAGAAATGTCATGCGGTGGCTGTAAGCTTCGGTGTGATGAACAATTACGACTGCTGCACTACCCACAGTAGGGCCTGCAAGTATTATGCAGTATGGGCTCAATTTCTCTTCTTAGCGTCGTCCAGTTTTACACACAGTAGCCCAACAACTCGCAGCTCTGCCGTAAGCCGTTTGCAGTCATCCGAGGCATTTTTGTGCAAATTTGCAGGCGAAGCTTATCCTGCTCCACAAAGATGTTGCCTCAATCACTGCCGCCTACTGCCTGTGTGACCTTGCTCTAGGTAGCGCTTCAGTTTACCTTTGTCACCTTCTCCACTCCCCAGAGCCACTTTCATTTCGAGAAAAAGCACAATGACTTTTGCATAACACCTATACCTCACATTGTTCCCAAGGGTCACCATTTCTTAAATTGCCACATTTACATCAACATGAACAGTTTATACACACAAATATTTTTAAATATAAAATGTTACCAGAAAATTATTTAACGTAAAAAAAAATTACATGGTATTTTATATACGTTACTCACAGACAATGCGACAAGCTTCAACTTCCAGTATAGTACACTTTACATTTACATTACATATACAGAAAATATAGTGCCAATACGCGAAAATTTTAAAGCAAAAAATTATAAAAATTTAAATGAACCATAAACAAATAATGTTACAAGGAAAATTCTGGAATACAAGAACACAAGTGCAGAGAAGCTAAGGCGAAATGTCTCCATGAAACTCGTGAGGATTTCCAAAAACAAATGATTAACAGGAGGACTTATTTAACATATATAAAAGTCAAAACAAGAATCGTTGAAACAAAAAGTAAGGGTTGAAATGTCCCCTTTGAACAATTATACAAGACTGTGCTTAAACTGACACACAATATTTTTAGCGCAACGCAATCTGACTTTCAAAAATCCCTACAAAAGAATGGCCCTGACTAACATTAACCTATACCTTTCACAAATCACTTACCTCACAAAAATCTTCGTTACTGGAACTACTACAATACAGCGAGCGCCAGTACTGCCAGCTAAATAAAAGATTCAAACTACTGAAGGCACTAACTACTGATAGGCATAGTTAGCAAATAAAAGATTTTAATAGAGAACAAACAATGTATTTACCTTAATAATGTTGAAAACTCATAATATGCACAGCAGTTCATGACATACAGTTTTAAAAATTTCAAAACTCCGCCATCTCTCTCCCCACATCCACCACTGCTGGCGGCTCACCTCCAACTGCGCAACGCTACGCGCTGTTCACAGCCAGCTGCCTAACACTACAATGGCGAGTATTACAACAATGCAAAGCAGCCACAGACTGCACACAGCACAGCCAGTGATTTTCGTACAGAGGTGGCGTTACCAATAAAAAATCCTAAACAGCCTACTTACATAGCCCCCATGCTCCCCACAGAAAATTTTACTAATTGTTTTGTCAGTGGCCAACATAGATTTGAAAAAAATTTTCATAATCATAATAACAAAGAAATCAAATGCACACACTTATTGATACAATGTTGGTCAAAAGCTAAAATTTTCTCACAGTCCATAAAGACAGTCCTGATCATTCATCACAGTAACATTGCAGTTTTTTTTCTCAAAGTCTGAGCAGTAAAAGAAAATGCACACGGAAGTAGTGGATTTCCATGCAATCTTGAAGAAGTAGTGTTGTCCTTCCAACGGAAAGACAGTGCTGACTCTTGACATGCAGACTGGTATTGGTCCACAACAGAGCAAACCCACAGCAGAGTCAGTCGAAATTTTGAAGAATATTGGTAGGTAGGTCATCACAGAGTAGACCCACTGTAGTCCTGGTAGAGATTACGGTATTGGTGGGCCATCAAAGATGCAGACCCACTGTAGTCCTTGTAGAAATAATGGTACTGGTGGGTCATTAAAGATGCAGACCCAATGTAGTCCTTGTAGAGACGGCCAACAGCCATCTGTTGCGACTGTGCAAGTGCACAATCACCATCAAGGAGTCTTGCGGAGAGTATAGCAAGTCCATAAACCACCACTTGTGCACTCACAAAGTTTTTGAATTGTCCTGAGAACCAGCAATGCTGTTAACCAGTCCCTTGCTGAATTATCAACACACGTGCAAACACTAACAGTCCCTGCTTCTCACATATTGTCCATGTACTATGACCAACAGAAACGTGTGGAGTGAAATGTAGCTTACAAGTTACTTAATTTGATGAACTGGTGTCAATTACAATTTTATAACAAGTGAATACAATTACAAAGGTACAAAATACATCATTAAAGAACATAACAATACAGATAACATTTGTAATAAAGCAGGCTTTACAAAAGAATAGAAATAGACAATACATCAGTGTTACAGGAATTATGACATAAGTAAATAAATAAAATAATGAGAATAGTTTTCGAAACATTAATTTCACACATGAGCATTGAAACAAAACAGAATTAATAATGTCTATAAACATCTTTCCAAAGAAAATAACATATTATTAATGCAAATTATATTTGAGGATAACAGTATTCCTCATCATAGTGAATGTAGCTTAGTATTAGAAGAGAAAAAAATTCTATGAAATAGTACACAGAGACAGGAAGAAATCAAATACACATGGGTACACAAACATATAGTGGGATAACACAGTGGAAAGGACAGGGTTCGTTTTCAGTGTAACATTTGGTACTGCAGTATTTTGCGAACAAAACCTTTTTTGTTCTTGGAGATCTCCCTTCGTTCATCATTATTCCCAAAAAGTCCTATCTATACCTCTTTTCTGTATTCTAAAAAAATATTTCTTTCAAAACAATTATGGCTCATTATACAATACTCATTTTGGCCCAAATCGTTTTCATATAACTTCTCAATGCATTTCTTCCAATTTATCACAACTCGTTCTCACATATAGCCTACCCCATCTTAAGCTAACGTAAATCTACTGAGCTCAGATGCTAAACTAAGGGACGAGGCAATGCAGCAGCACAAAACAATTAACACAAACAGCAATGAAAAAAAATGGAAATTGTCAAAGCAAGCTGCAGTAAATCTAAATTACCAAGCGAAGCAACATTACAACTAATATGAGCCAATGTGCAGCAACAAGAAAAATAAATCAGTAGCATAACTAGATTAACAGAGTAATGCAAAGTGAAGTTTAATAGCACCATGCCTGGTAAGCAGCAGCAGAAAATGAAATATCTTATACCTAAACATGACAAAGCTGAAGCAGAAAAAATAGTACACTAAAGACAACAATGCATATAAGGGAAACGTCTATTCACATCTTAATGTCTATGTAATTAAAGTGGTGCACCACAACTATTTCTACAAAAGAAATCACTAAGTACTTGAAAAGAAAATTATATATGCTGTTACTGTTATTAGTCCCCTCTTATTGTTCTTTCCATTCCAAGAGCTCCTTTTTCGAAGAATGTGCGTCATAAAATAATAATTTAATAGATCTGTTGACTGAAAGTGTTCACATTAGCAAATGCATTTAATTTTATTTTATGAAACCAATGCTGCAAGACAGCTGGAAACCAGATATCAAATGAAATAAGCAACTATGTACAAAGTAAAGCATAAAATAATCATTCAGTAGTCATGAGGCATTTCATAAATTAGTAGAAATTCTCTCAATTCTCGTAGATAGACACTTGTCCTAATCAGGTGTGCAGATGTAAGAATGTTTCCTAGTTATGAGCGTGTCGTATTTGCGATGCTTTCTACAAAGGAATGTGAATAGCGAGGTTAATGGCCTCCCCTTTTTTTTTCTACCTGTGCATCTGAAAGGCACACACTAATGGCTTTTTTTTTTTTTAGGCGACTGTCGCCCAGCTGGGTGCCCACGACGCATTACGTGCAGGTGGTCACTTAACTTCCTTACCAAACTATTGACAACACCAGTTTCCGCTACAGTGACAGTCTCATATAAAAATATTTCACAGGTCAAGAATTTACGTTACAAATCTGTAGAAACAAAATCCTGTAAATATAACAGGGTCCAAAAAATTTTCAGTGGCATTGTAATACATTCACGCATGTACACGCATTTCATAATTCTTAAAGTACGATTCTTGGTTTCCAACATCCATTTCACAAGTCAGAGTCCCTAACCACTATTCATTACTCCTTACCTTATTACACATATAAATATTCGTCGACACTTCTTCAATATTTCATCATAAGAAATATGTAGCATACTCAAATAACTCATATAGCATCAGCTTATTAATCATAAACATACCGCAACAGCATAATACACATCATCATCGTAATTATAACATCATAAAACTTCAGCCAAATCTCAAAATCGTCGTAGCTTCCTCCAATAGTTTCAAAACCTAAAAAAAATTCTCTGCTCATGTCAGTAGTGTCATTTACCTCAAACTTACTTTAAAAATCATGCTCCCTTACCAAATATATCATTCAAAGCTCTCATAATATCACAATGGGTCCGAAAAAATATGAACAGTTCACAAAGTACAGACAAAATACAATTTCGTAAGTGTGAAGTTAACCAACGGTGTAATTACGTAAACATCTGTTACTGATGTAGTAAAAAAGTTTGCCTCTCTCAGTTAAATGATCAGATAGCTGTGTAATTCTGTGTTAGAGAAATAAGGTACCGATGTGTAAAGATATATAAGCAAATACCATATTAGCTAGGGCTCCTTGTGCTTGCCAAACACATGGTACACAAAGTAGGCGTGTACCCCCCTGAGGATTAATGTAATTATACCCTCAGGTGTTACAGATTACAGCAACGGAATGAAATGTATCACGGAAAACTCTTGTATCATTGTACTTCAAATATCTAAAAAAATAAATGTTTTAAGTGCGAAATTAATCACTGAAATACATGTCCTGTAGCGCTAAATGTGCGTCTTGCTGTAAGATAATCTCTGTGGAAGTGTCGTAGTTATCGTCCTCAGAAAGCTAAGTTCAGCAGAAGTCAATGTACTTACCTCATGATAAACAAAAGTGAAATGCTTTGCGTATAGATATCGTAGTTATAATGCTTATTGGCGTGATGAAGAAAGTACTGTACAGTAGCGTATTGTTGTGCCACGAAAAAGGCTGTCTCATTGTTGCTATACCACAAAAGTTACTACTAAAACATGTTTTACTTTCCAGAATAATTCAGAAAAACTGTGCAGATATAAAACAGAAACACTGAAAAAGCAACATTGTAAATTGTCACTCATTAGTAGCGTCGTGATAAAATCGTGTAGCTGTCACATAAACTAACCACTGTGTCATCTGGTATCTCACATAAAGTACTTTAAATCCAGAATGTATGTTCAAGTAAACCAAAATGTTGCATTAAAATCTCATTAGCAGTACCAGTATATGTTCTAAGTATGTAAGCCTGATAGTCGTTACATAATCGTGTAACTAACAAGCAAGAATGTACAAATAACAACACTGTGTCGTCTGTTCACTATAACAATACATTCCTAATTTCTGTTTAAATAAGTTCTCTTGGTTCTTGACTGGATATTTAACTTCAAACATTGTTGCATGTTAACAGATTCTAAGTCTGACAAAGCATACTAGAAATGTGAAGTGAAAAGTTTTATGGCAAAGACAAAGTTAAAAAGCAGATTATCTTTCAATAAACGGTTTTACATGTGAAATGTGGTGTAAACCTTTACTCTTCCCATTACGCAGAGTTTGAACTTCAACGCAATTATCATGTGGTATACGTCGGATTCTGTAAGGTCCATTGTAAACTAGAAAGAATTTGTGACTCAAGTGTTTCTTCTTATGTGACTATGAATGAGCTTTAATGAGAACTTTCTGACCAATATATAATTTCTTTGCATTTGCTTTACCTTGTAGATTTCTCCTTTTGTCTGCTGCAGATTTTATATTTATAATAGCCAAATAAATTATGTCTTTGTTGGCGCGCGTCGTTATTGGGATTTGGAGACCTAACTTCTACAAATTCACCTTGTCGAGAGGGCTCTGCTCTGTTTGAATCCCGCCAGTTCTGATGCAATTCAGGTCTGTCGTTACGATCGTATCGTCTGTCGTCATGTCGGTAGATTCCATAGTTTCTTTCTTATCGGTCACGTGGTGGAGAATGTCTCCCTGAATCGTAACTGCGCGCTGGTCCGTTGCATCTGAAGTTATTCTGTCTCCCTTGATAACAATTATTGTGGTTCCCATATTGTCTGTTTCTCTGATTGTCTCTGTGATAGTCATTACTGCGGAGAGGTGATCTTTCCCTGTAATTATTGTTACTCTGCCAGTGGTTGTCATATGGGTGATGTCTGTTTTGTTCACGATTTGCGTTGTAAGAATAGCCTTGTCGTGTACAGTTATTATTCCTTTCATCGCGGTATTGCGAAGGATGTGACCTGTAATTGTTGTGTTCCTGTTTTCGCGTTCCGCGATTGTTAGTGTCAATTTCTAATTCTTGTAAGAGTCCTTGAAAAGCTTCAATGTCGTCTTTGCAACCTCCTGCTAAAGTAATATGTCGTAAATATTCAGGCATTTTGAGTAAGCAAATGCGGATGAGTTCAGAGGGGCTGTATGGGTTTGTCAGGTACTGATTCTTGTGCAACATGTCTTCAAAATATTTCACAAGACTGGAAAATTCAGATTGTTCGTAATGTTTCATCATTATGATGCTATGTTTTACTCGGTCTTGTGTGGCTTGAGACCAATAGGCCGAGAGGAAGGCATGGTAAAATTCTCCTTCACTGTGACAATCGTGAATGACCGATCGCATTCTTACAGCTGGTTCATTCTCTAAATAGCCACACATAAATTCTAATCTATGCTCTAATGACCAGTTGGGAGGAAAACAATGAGAGAATTGATGGAGCCACGCTTGTGGATGAATGTCGTTGCCAGAATTCTTAAACGTTTTGAATTTACGTGTACTAATGAACAGCTTATAGTCAAAATCATCATGTCGGCGAGGCGCATGTCGGTCATTGTTACGTCGTGTCGGCGGTTCAATCTCAAAATTCGGTGCACATTGCCAATTTCTTTCATAACTTCCGAAATGCCCTGTGTTATTATTTTGTGGCTGTTCCGTATTTCTATGTCCCTCTTCCCGTGTTGGGGCGCGAGTGTCCTATGAAATACGTAATCTTGTATTACCTGTGTCAGCTGATCTTGTACTTCCCGGATTTCTCTTTTGTACTGTGTATTGATTTGATTTTCATTTTATTTGAATTTTCTAATTTGTTCATACTCTTCAGTGTCCGTGAAGGCTACAGGTCTTGTGTCATTCAGATCATCATCTACCTTTGTAGATAAGTTAGTGAACTGATCTGAAAGTTCGGCTACTTTATCCGATAGTGAAATTATTTCCTCTGTGTGCTTTTCTGAACCAAGTTTCAGCGTGTCCATTTGTGTTGAAATCGTATCTACTGTGTCCTTTAAGTTTTCCTGAATTTTTGCAAGTTGCATAACCGAATCGGTAGACGCAACTGAGTCAATTTTAGCTTGCAGGGTGTCGTGATTTTCATGAACAATAGTTTGCAGTTCTTTTATGGCTGCTTCGTGATTCTGTAATGCATTTACATGACGCGAAAAAATAGGTTGGAAATGCTCACAAATCTGTGTTTTTACGTCATTACAGACTTTTTGACATTTCGATTCGATGTTATGTAACTCAGTAGTTAAATCTTCACGTGTTTGTCCAAGTGTGGTGTCTAACTTTTGAAGCTTTTGCTGTGTTTGTCTCTGATTTTGTTCCATTGTGTCTGACTTTTGTAGACTTTGTCCCATTTGTCTCTGATTTTGTTCCATTTGTTGCATTAATTGCAATAATAATGTATTAGTGTCTGGAATCTGTTTCTCTATGCTTTTTGGCAGTGCATTTTCACCGGCAACATTCACATTTTGACAAGCAGAAAATGTGTCTTGACTTATTTGAGAAAACGGTGAGGACCCAAAACCTGAATCTACAGTATTTGCGAGATTGTTTCTTATCATTTCGGATTCCTGAGGCGAGCTGTTGCCGACCGATCGATCGATAATGCTTCCTTGTTCACTACCTGTTTCACTGTCTACACCATTATTTGCCGCCCGCTCCATTTCCCTATGCACAATTACCAAATTACTACTTCGAATGTCTGTTAATTCACTACACAGTGGTGCTGATAAGGTACGCTCGTCGTCACTATTATTTCTCAGTTTACTTTGAAACCTAGTGTTACGTTTTTCACACGCCATTATTGTCACAATATTTCACACGATAACACAGAACAGCACAATTTGAAGAGCAAAATAACAAAACACATTAACATAGCATTGAAAATAATATCTAGTTAATTGCAAGCGCAGCTGTGAAATACTTGGTGCAAATCTACATACATGCCACAACTGTGTACAACAATGAAAAAGTACAACTACAAAGGAAATTCTCTCTATAATTACGCGCTAGCAATCAACAATAGCTACACTAATTACACAAATTACAAGAAAAAAATTAGAAGATTCCAGTGAGGTATCCTGGCAGGGTCGCCATATGAAACGTCCCCTTTGAACAATTATACAAGACTGTGCTTAAACTGACACACAATATTTTTAGCGCAACGCAATCTGACTTTCAAAAATCCCTACAAAAGAATGGCCCTGACTAACATTAAAGTATACCTTTCACAAATCACTTACCTCACAAAAATCTTCGTTACTGGCACTACTACAATACAGCGAGCGCCAGTACTGCCAGCTAAATAAAAGATTCAAACTACTGAAGGCACTAACTACTGATAGGCATAGTTAGCAAATAAAAGATTTTAATAGAGAACAAACAATGTATTCACCTTAATAATGTTGAAAACTCATAATATGCATAGCAGTTCATGACATACAGTTTTAAAAATTTCAAAACTCCGCCATCTCTCTCCCCACATCCACTACTGCTCGCGGCTCACCTCCAACTGCGCAACGCTACACGCTGTTCACAGCCAGCTGCCTAACACTACAATGGCGAGTATTACAACAATGCAAAGCAGCCACAGACTGCACACAGCACAGCCAGTGATTTTCATACAGAGGTGGCGTTACCAATAAAAAAACCTAAACAGCCTACTTACAGGGTGACAACAAAGAGTGCAATCGGAATTCCGCTGTTAAATGCAAAGGAGAGAGCGGATATGTGGAAAGAGTACACTGATGGTCTCTATGAGCGGTATGTCTTATCTGACGATGAGATAGAAGAAAATTAGGAGTCTATATAGAAGATATAGGGGATAGAGTTTTGGGATCAGAATTTAAAACAGTTTTGAAAGACATAAAATCGAATAATGGAGAAAGGATAGATAACATTTCATCACAGTTTCTAAAATCTTTGGCTGGTGTGGCACAAAAACGACTTTTCATGCTGATCTGTTGAGTATATGAGTCTAGAGATACACCATCTGACTTTCGAAAAAGCATCATCCACACACTTACGAAGGTTGCAGGAGCTGACAAGTGCGAGAATTATCACTCAGTTAGCTTAACAAAGGATGCGTCCAAGTTGTCGACAAGAATAATACACAAAAGAATGGAAAAGAGAACTAAGAGTGCGTTAGATGTCGACCAGTTAGGCTTTGGGAAAGGTAAAGGCACCAAGAAGTAGTTCTGACTTTGCGGTTGATAACGGAAGCAAGACTAAAAAATAATGAATAGATGTGCATAGGATTTGTCTACATGGAAAAAGCGTTCGACAATATAGAAGGAGCACGATGTTCGAAATTCTGAGAGAAATAGGGGTAAGCTATAGGGAAAGACGGGTAATATACTACATGTGCAAGAGCCAAGAGGGTACAATAAGAGTGGACGACCAAGAATGAAATGCTCGGATTATAAAGGGTGTGAGCCAGGGCTGTAGTCTTTCGTCGGTACTTTTCAATCTATACATCGAAGGAGCTATGGCGGAAATAAAAGAAAGTTTGAAGAGTGGAATTAAAATTCAAGGTCAAAGGATATCAATGATAAGATTCACAGATGACTTTGCTATTCTCAGCGAAACTGAAGAAGATTTTGAAAATGTGTTGAATGTAATTGACAGTTTAATGAGTACAGAATATGTATTGTGAGTAAATCCGAAAAAGATGACAGTAACAAGGGGTAGCAGAAATGAGAACAGAGAGGAATTTAAGATAGTATTATAAGTAGTTGAAGCTAAGGAATTCTGCCACTCAGGTAGCAAAATAACCCATGACCTTGTATCACAGACAAAATGGCACAAAATGGCATTCCTGGCCAATGGTAGTTTACTAGTATCAGACATAGCCCTTAATTTGAGGAGGAATTTTCTGAGAATGTACGTCTGGAGCGCAGCATTGGTTCAAATGGCTCTGAGCACTATGAGACTTAACATCTTAGGTCATCAGTCCCCTAGAACTTAGAACTACTTAAACCTAACTAACCTAAGGACATCACCGATATCCATGCCCGAGGCAGGATTAGAACCTGCGACCGGTTCTAGACTGAAGCGCCTAGACCCGCTCGGCCACTCCGGCCGGCGAGCGCAGCATTGAATGATAGTGAAACATAGGGTGTGGAAAAACCGGAACAGAAGAAAATCGAAGGGCTTGGGATGTGGTGTTAGAAAGGAATGTTGAATATTAGGCGGACTGATAAGATAGGGAATGAGGAGGTTCTCCACAGAAACGGTGAGGAGAGTAATACATGGAAAACACTGACAAGAAGAAGGGCCAGGATGGTAACATCTGTTGAAGACATCACGGAATAACTTGCATGAGATTAGACGGAGCTGTAGAGGGTAAAAATTATAGAAGAAGATTGGAATTCATCCACTAAATAACTGAGGACATGGGTTGCAGTTACTACTGATCACCCCCCCCCTCCCCCCCCCCGGCCAAAAAAAAAAAAGAAATAATAAAATAAAATAAAAAATGAGTGAGTTTGACTTACTTATAGTGTGATTAAAACAACTTTGTACTTTACAGCTAGCCGAGTGCATGACCTTGAGAGAGTTCAGGCCAATCCCACACTGAGAGTTAGCACCCCTCACCCTGTGTAATCGCCACTACTTTCCATTCAACTGCGTTGTCTTAGCGTCTGCTTTTCGTCTGTTTCCAGTGCGTGTTTGTGACAAATAGCTCCGGTGGCTTGTCCGTACAGAATGCCCGAAAATAAAAAACGATGTTGTCCTAGAATCCACGGTCCGAAATTATCTTTGAAGAAAGGAGCACAAGAAAAGCCATTGCGAGGACAATCGCGTGAATTCGTCTGCAACGTAAGACAATATTCTGTGATGGAAAGAGAGAATGGAGGGCCTCTCATTGCCATTAATAAGATAGTTAAGAGCACTGCGGCGGAATTGAGTGTAAGAAGGACAACCGTTACAAATATAGGCAAGGAACAAAACGAAAATTGAATACATGTTCCGCATCATCAAATCTTAATTCAGAACTGGTAAGTCTGGGAACTCCTGGGAAGAACGATGCGTCGAGAAACGCGTGTCGAATCATAATTCTTTCGAATAGGATGCCATTTGTGACATTTGTATGCATATTATGACCTTAGAGAGCATCCAGCATTACGAAAGCTGCATGTAAACCTCACTGAAGCTGGTATTTTTTTTTTGCAAGTAAGCCATCTCTTCGGTTGGTATTATCAAACCTGGGGTCTATTTCCAAAAGTATGTGGTAGGTAGTCTTGAAACGTCAAGGTATTGCTGCATGGCGAAGCCGATTTTTGCAGCAGATAAAGGACATTGATTTTCATGAGTTAGTGTGGCTACATGAAACATGGGTCAATTTTGGTCATACGCTGAAGACAGGTTGGTCTGACGGATCGCAAGAAGGAATGACAACACCTGTTGGCAAAGGAGGCACAATTATTGTTGTTCATGCAGGTACAGTCCGTGGGTTTGTTCCTGGCTAATTTACACATATTCAGGTCAAAATAAATCTGGGATTTTTGTGAGATAATGAACCACAGCACTTTTTTACGGTGGTTTGAAAATTCACTGTTACCGAATTTGGAGAAACCGTTGTACCTTATTACTGACAATGCGTCGTATCGTACCACACTGTTGTAAAGGACAAAGACCCAACGACATATTCTAGAATACACGAAATCATAGAGTGGTTACGACGTCATAATATAAAATTAAATGATGGAATGAAGAAAGTGGAACTATAAGGATTAGTCTCACAGCATAAGCCATGACACCCGATGTGTGTTCTAGAGGAAGTTGTCAACAAACATGGACGTTCTTTAATTTGATCACCGCCATATCATTGTCACTTTAATGCTATAGAGCTCATATGAGCGCAAATCAAAAGGTAGATAGCACGTGGGAACAGGAAATTCACGCTTTCAGAAGTGGAAAGACAGTTTCTGAAGTAACTGTGGGAAACTGGACATTATTGCAGCACATACAAAATGTGTTATTTAGGAGGCGTGGAAGAACAAATGCATATTGGAAGGTAGTGTTTCCAAATTAACCATTGCCGTCGGGGAGTCATCTGAAAGGTTCATAGACACAGATATATGCGGCATTTTCCAGCTGTTGGACACAGAACACGTCGAGTGATGGTAAATTGCAACAAAATTTATGCCTTTTGGTGGTGGTGGTTTCGTTGTCTTGGTACTTCGAGTTTTACGATTTGTTGCGAAGTTTATGGTACAAGACGAAAATGTAACATAAACCTCCCTAAGTGGCGATACATGTACTGCTTTCTCTCGCCCCGCATTAAGGTATATCAACATTTCGAACGTACCGCTCTAGCAGGAGTCCGTCCACAGCACCAGCCGGCTATATGGCACCGACGCTCAGTGAACTGTCAAGTATAGAGTAGTTTTAAATGCATTATAGACGACTAACAAACTATCGAACTGTCGATGCTGTCTGGCAACTCCATCTAGCAGTAACCCTCCTGTCTACCTGCAAAGTTACAGTTTAGGCTTCACTTCGTGCGTGCCGCTTCCCAGCAACGGGCTGCGACCCCATTAGCAAGTCGCCTGCTTGCAAAGTGTCAACTGCTACTCCCTCTTATCTCTCCCGACCTCATACACGCTGGCTCATAGCTCGCGGCCCTATCTGCCGTCACGCGAGCTGCAGTGTCCGATCGAACGGCCGCAGTGCCACAGATCACACATCCATGATGAACTATCGTCCCACTGTACAGTGTAATTCACACAATGTTTCGAATGTAATTGGACAACGAAACATAATTCTAAGATTTGCTACTGTAAAGCTGCTCACCGAACATGCGTTTAATACACATTGGGTGCTACAACTCTGCTTATAAACTACAGCCGAAACTTCGATTCTATTTTTAATCTTGGAAGGTAAGAGCCTTGGCCCTCTCTTCTAGAGTAAACAGGTTTACTAACTGATGGTATTCTGGGCTGGACGAATTCACTCTGTGGTCAAAAAGCTAATGGCATGTCGTGACTTTCACTGGTAAGCGCACTTTATCAAGTCACACGCGGTAATGACAAAATATTACTTTATATTGGATCACCTCACTTTATCAGCCAGCAAAAGAGTCGTGCAATACAGTAATAGCATGATCAAGTAAGATTTAATTCAATTTCCCTACGAGGACAAGCGAAAAATCACTTGCATTCCGTTTTTTTTTCCGTCGTTCTAAATAATCATTGATAAGAAATCAATACAGAATGAAGAGTATAAGAAATATAGAAAAAACTAAAGAAACAAACTTTACGCTTCCCACAGCTACGAAATTGTAAAGTACGGGGCGTTCTTCTGCATTAATGACATTTGGTAGGTCTTGGAAAATAGATAAATATGCAGTTTAGTTGTGTACGACCAGCAACCCTTTTATTTCACTATGTCTTTATTACAAATCTGTCACATTGTAGTGCATGTACTTTTTGGCGACTATTTCCGATCCGATTGGTTACATATGCTCACAATACAATTCAGTATGAAACTGGTTTTTATTTTGACTTCTACTGTGCGCAAATGTATATTGTGACATTTGCCCACAGGCATTGTGTGATGCATGTAATACCAATTTTAGATGTCTGTCATTACGATCAGGCAGTTTCATTACTGCCTCATTAGGTCAGGCTTGAAAACGAACTAGCCGGTTCGAAACTAGTCGCCAAAAACATATGTAGGCCTACTGCAACTGTTACAGGTATGTGATACAATCTTCATGCACTAGATGAAAGTGAATAATATTTAAAATCTTTCATGAGTACACTACCTGGCAAAAGAGGTGAAGCAACAGAGAAGGAAGGGAATAGAATTTGACGGGTTGAGATTGTCTGTCATGTTATTCCAGCCATTACAACGCCGAGTCTCATTTACAAAGAACTTTTCAAAATGAGTCCACTTTAAAGCGTGGAGCTGCGGCCCCTGTAACTTCTACGAATGCCCTCATTCCTTTGGGAAGCGTGTGATGTGTCCGTTGTCCCCTCTCCTCATACAAGCTGACCCACAATTGTTTTAACTGGTCCTGGATAGCCTTAATACTGGCACTAGCACAGGATTCGAGCTGGCCCCACAGATGTTTTATTGGGGACCGATCTGCTGATATAGCTGGCAATGTGAGTACCCCAGCACCACGCAGACTGTTCATAGAAACACGTTCCATCTATTGACAACCGTTTCCGAGCTGAAAAATGGCACCACGATACCGCCCAATGAGAGGTGACACATGAGGCCACAATATAACGGAGACCATTACTCGCCCTCGCGTAGTAGGCACAGATGGGAAGGAGCTGCTTGGGGCAGAGTACTGCGATCCTCCCTAGTGGCGGTCAGAAGTGTTCGACCAGAACAATGATGACGAGTATCCCTCCATTCGATTTCCCCTACAGTCCAGCAGCGGGCATCTGTCACATCTGATAATGATCCAAACAGCCGGCCAAATGAAGATCCATGATGAGGATACTTTCAAAGTCCGTCAGGTGCTGATGACGCTGTCTCACACGTGTGCACGCGATCCCCACGCCCCCCATATGATTCACTCGATATCTGACACTATTCAGGCGCGTCATGCATCCTCCTAGGTCTGGTGACAGCACTGAACGCGAGCAACATTAACACACTCTGGTGGGCCGTCTACCTCTCCCAGAGTATCCCAGATCTAATCACTTGCAAGTCGTCGCTCGCTTTAATCATAAATATACGTCTACGTGAAGCAACTCATATACCAGCACCGTGAAATGAAAACAGAGAATAGCAGAGGGAGTAAGAATGAGAACACAGGCGTATTTAAGTTTACAAAATAGTGACAAGTTTTATTACTCCATTTGTAACTACAACTAGCTGATAAATCTTAAACAACAATGAGAAACACAGATCAGAAAAGGAATGGTGTTTGATTGGCAAAGTATACATTAGGGTGGAGGTTATACAAAGTTTCCCCTGAATTAATCCCTTTTACAATGCAAATCCGACTTTTCTTACTGACTCCACTGTGAGGCCCAGCATTATTTAAATAGGAACAACTACAATCAACTATAACACAAACTATGGTTCACCTTAGAACAGGGACCTGCGAATATCATTTAACGACAGCGCTTTACCCTTCCACCTCGATTCAAGCGGCAGCAGAAAACGGATCGCTGTGGGTAAGGAGATATAATGTTCTGCCACATACACGAAAATATGCAAACTACGCGGTCTAGCGTTCTGATTATCACAATTCGGGGAACTTCTTTACCAGAGTGCTGAAATTCCGGCATTCTTCAGTGTGAATTGCAGTCTCTGCTCTGCTCTGGCCAAACCAGTCCGTCGGTGAGTCATGGAATTTTCAAACGTCAGACTGCCAACCAGAACTAATTACTTCACTCTCATGACATACGATATGTCTGAGATGATATGCAGTTCCACTGTCGGTACAGTTAGAAACTGCCATTGGCTGTTAGTCTAAAAGACTTGAACTTTTCCAAAAGGGGAGGATCAGAGGACGAAGCTCCATATAGGAGCCGAATTAGCAAAACGAAACCGCCTCCACATTGCACAGATCGACCGAATATCCTCTACTTATTGAATCTCCCTACTTGACTGTTCTGTTGGCCTGGTAGCCAATCCAGACGCAGAGTTCGGGTTTCCACGCTGGAGCAGCAAGCCTCTACTTCGCATATCCTGGGAGAAGCCAATCGGCGAATCCGAATCTCTTTTGTCTGAAAAAAGCTGGCCGGTGTGGCCGAGCGGTTCTAGGCACTACAGTCTGGAACCGCGCGACCGCTACGGTCGCAGGTTCGAATTCTGCCTCGGGAAAGGATGTGTGTGATGTCCTTGGGTTAGTTAGGTTTAAGTAGTTCTAAGTTCTAGGGGACTGATGACCTCAGCAGTTAAGTCCCATAGTGGTCAGAGCCATTTTTGAACTTCCAGCATAAGTAGTCACATTCATTCTGCCAACGGCCTTGTCAAAGAGCGCGGAGGAGCGGAAACTGGTTCAGGGCACTCTCTCGTCCTTGGGATGGGCAACTGCACCTAAAGACGAACGAATCAGCAATGATCAACAACATGAGGATGCCGAAGGTAATGGAACCACCGCATTGCAGACACATAACGTGTATCCACAGGACATGCGGCTTGTAATTCAAGCATCATAATGATCTCCCCATTGGCAAAAGATAACGGAATAGTTCTTTATTCGAATCTCCAAGAGGGGGCTGCCAAAGGAGACATGACAATGAGAAAAAAACTGAATAAACAACAAAAGGATTACGTTCTACAAGTGGGGATGGAAGGGGTTTCTTTCAACAAAATGATGATTAGGGACTCTAGGTGGGTCAGCCAAATGTCGGGGGGGGGGGGGGGGTGGTTAACAAGAATGCATTTATTTGTTCACTTCAGGTGGTTGGGTCTGGCTGAAGGCCTGTTATGAGACCCAAACTGTTAATTAAAACTGCCCTTCACTAATTTTGATAATATTTAATAACTAAATAGTTTTCAGGGAACAAGGGTAGCATTGAACACATTTATTGAACAACAATCTTCCTAACATCAAACTGAACAATGACATACATTTATAAGTGACAAAATTAAACTAGTAATGGCAATGGCCCTTAAATTCCAAAACTAACACTTAAGGTCGGATAACGCATCTGCACTTGTTATTTTCTACTTTCTCCCCTTGTCAGACGGCATAAAATACGTCAGACAAACCTACTGCCATTAACAAATTCTCGATAAGAGCGTGGCTGGAATACTGAGCTCTGGTAGTCACAGGCGTGCATAATATCGAGCATCACGTTACCAAATGCAGCGTCGTGGGCATGTCAGCAAACTGCCGATGGCGTCTGCGTCGTCTAGGAGCCTCAATTGTAATAAAAATGAACTTAATTTCGCGAACAGGCTTCCTGTTCGTGAACTCCTATTCAAAAGCTAATTCTGCTTTCTTTCCAATCGTCTCGCACTCGTTAAGCCGGGACTCACCATCCCAAAGGCGGAATCCAGTAACGTCTTTAATAAAGTGTGGCTCAAGGAAATTCCTCTGCTCCTGTCTGCTTCCTGTGAGACAGTATTCCCAACCGTAATTAGCGGAATCAGCCTGTCTCTAACAGTGAAACATGTTAGTTCCCCTAACTGAATACAGAAGGAAAGTTTACGGGAGGGTATGGCCTTGGACAAGGAATGAGAGAGCAAAAAGACTGAGTTGTGGAATAAATTTCAGCTAGTATTAAGGAATACTCTGTTCAAGTATCACAAGAGGAGGAGATATACTTGGAAAAGTCTGGGTGATACGGGAAGATTTCACTTACATTACGTCATGGTCAGAAAGAGATTCCGAAATCAGTATGAAATGAGTATTTAAGAGAGTATTTAAGAGAACTTAGGGGGAATTAATATCAAACCCGCCAGGGTTGCTGCGAGCGCTAACGCGCTGCTTCCTGGACTCGGGTAGGCGCGCTGGCCCTCTATCGAATCCGCCCAGCGTACTAACGACGAGGGCCGGTGTACCGTCCAGGCTGGATGTGGTTTTTAGGCGGTTTTCCACATTCCGATCGGTGAATACAAGGCTGGTCCCCATGTAGCGCTTCAGTTACACGGCTCGCAGACATTTAACACATGTTCGCACTATTCCATGGATTACACTGCACGCAGTTGGGGTACACACATTCCGTCCTGGGGTGATAAGGGGTGGCAACAGGAAGGGCATCCGGCCAACCCTTAAAATTAACGCGCCAAATCCGGTTAACCATGGCAGCAGACCCCGCAAGTCGGGGTTAATGCTTGGAAACAGAGAGGGTGGGGAATTAAGAGAAGCCTGATAACATTCCATCAGTACTTCTAAAATCATTGGGGGAAGTGGCAACAAAACGACTATTCACGTTCATGTGTAGAATGTATGAAGTCTGGTCACATACCATCTGAATTTCTGAAGAGTATCATCCACACATTTCCGAAGACGGCAGGAGCTGACAAGTGCGAGAATTATCGCAGTCAGCTTAACAGCTCATGCATCCAAGTTCCTAACAAGAATAATACACAGAAGAATGAATAAGAAAACTGAGGAGGTATTAGAGGGGGATCAGTTTGGTTGTAGGAAAGGTACAGGCACAGAGAGGCAATTCCGGCGTTGCGGTTGAACATGAAAGCAAGGCTAAAGAAAAATCAAGACATGTTCATGGATTTGACGACATGCAAAAGGTGTTTGTCATGAACAGTGGTGCAAGGCGTTGGAAATTCTGAGAACAATTGGGGTAAGCTATAGAAGAACCAAGAGATAATAACAAGAATGGACGACCAAGAATGAATTGCTCTGTTAATATTGGTGTAAAACAGGAATGTAGACTCGAAGCAATGATGGAAATTAGAAAAAGCTTCAGGAGTGGACTTAAAATTCAAGGTTAAAGGATGTCAATGAGTGAAAGGATATCAATGATACGATTCGCTAACGACATCCTAAGTGAAAGCGAAGAAGAATGAAATGATCTGCCGAATATAACGACAGTCTCATAAGTGCAGAATATGGATTGAGAATAAATGGAAGAAAGGCGAAAGTAATGAAAGTAACAGAAATGAGAACAGCGAAATACTTAACATAAGATGTGGTGATCACGAAGTAGATTAAATTAAGGAATTCTACCTATGCAGCCATATAACTAATGACTGACAGAACAAGTGGAACTTCAAAAGGAGATTAGCACTGGCAGAAAGGGCGTTCCTGGCCAAGGGAAATCTACCAGTACCAAACACTGGCCTTAAGATGAGGAAGAAATTTCTGATAATGTGCATTTGGAACACGACATTGTATGGTAGTGATCCATAGGCTGTGGAAAAACCGGAACAGAAGAGAATCGGAGCATTTGAGATGTGGTGCTACAGAGGAATGTTGAAAATAACGTGGAGTTATATAAGGTAAGGAATGAGGAGGTTCTGCACATGATCGGAGAGGAAAGAAATATCTACAACTACATCCTTACTCCGCAAGCCACCTGACGGTAGGTGGCGGAGGGTACCTTGAGTACCTCTTTCGGTTCTTCCTTCTATTCCAGTCTCGTATTGTTCGTGGAAAGAAGGATTGTCAGTACGCCTCTGCATGGGCTCTAATCTCTCTGATTTTATCCTCGTGGTCTCTTCGCGAGATATACGTAGGAGGGAGCAAAATACTGCTTGACTCCTCGGTGAAGGTATGTTCTCGAAACTTCAACAAAAGCCCGTACCGAGCTACTAAGCGTCTCTCCTGTAAGGTCTTCCATCTCCGTAACGCTTTCGCGATTACTAAATGATCCTGTAACGAAGCACGCTGCTTTCCGTTGGATCTTCTCTATCTCTTCTATCAACCCTATCTGGTACGGATCCCACACTGTTGAGCAGTACTCAAGCGTTGGACGAACAAGTGTACTATAACCTACTTCCTTTGTTTTAGGATTGCATTTCCTTACGATTCTTCCAATGAATCTCAGTCTGGCATCTGCTTTACCGACGATCAACTTTATATGATCATTCCATTTTAAATCACTCCTAATGCGTACTCCCAGATAATTTATGGAATTAACTGCTTCCAGTTGCTGACCTGCTATTTTGTAGCTAAATGATAAGGGATCTATCTTTCTATGTATTCGCAGCACATTACACTTGTCTACATTGAGATTCAACTGCCATTCCCTGCACCATGCGTCAATTCGTTGCAGATCCTCCTGAATTTCAGTACAATTTTCTATTGTTACAACCTCTCGATACACCACAGCATCATCCGCAAAAAAAAAAAAAAAAAAAAAAAAAAAAAATGATTCAAATGGCTCTGAGCACTATGGGACTCAACTGCTGTGGTCATTAGTCCCCTAGAACTTAGAACTACTAAAACCTAACTAACCTAAGGACATCACACACATCCATGCCCGAGGCAGGATTCGAACCTGCGACCGTAGCAGTCGCACGGTTCCTGACTGCGCGCCTAGAACCGCGAGACCACCGCGGCCGGCATCCGCAAAAAGCCTAGGTGAACTTCCGAAGTCATCCACAAGGTCATTTATGTGTATTGTGAATAGCAACGATCCTACGACACTCCCCTGCGCCACACCTGAAATCACTCTTACTTCGGAAGACTTCTCTCCATTGAGAATGACATGCTGCGTTCTATTATCTAGGAATTCTTCAATCCAATCACACAATTGGTCTGATAGTCCATATGCTCTTACTTTGTTCATTAAACGATTGTGGGGAACTGTATCGAACGCTTTGCGGAAGTCAAGAAACACGGCATCTACCTGGGAACCCGTCTCTATGGCCCTCTGAGTCTCGTGGACGAATAGCGCGAGCTGGGTTTCACACGATCGTCTTTTTCGAAACCCATGCTGATTCCTACAGAGTAGATTTCTAGTCTCCAGAAAAGTGATTATACTCGAACATAATACGTGTTCCAAAATTCTACAACTGATAGACGTTAGAGATGTAGGTCTATAGTTCTGCACATCTGTTCGACGTCCCTTCTTAAAAACGGGGATGACCTGTGCCCTTTGGAACGCTACGCTCTTTTAGAGACCTGCGGTACACCGCTGCAAGAAGGGGGGCAAGTTCCTTCGCGTACTCTGTGTAAAATCGAACTGATATCCCACCAGGTCCAATGGCCTTTCCTCTTTTGAGCGATTTTAATTGCTTCTCTATCCCTTTGTCGTCTATTTCGATATCTACCATTTTGTCATCTGTGCGACAATCTAGAGAAGGAACTACAGTGCAGTCTTCCTCTGTGAAACAGCTCTGGAAAAAGACCATTAGTATTTCGGCCTGTAGTCTGTCATCCTCTGTTTAAGTACCATTTTGGTCACGGAGTGTCTGGACATTTTGTTTTGATCCACCTACCGCTTTGACATAAGACCAAAATTTCTTAGGATTGTCTGCCAAATCAGTACAAAGAACTTTACTTTCGAATTCATTGAAAGCCTCTCGCATAGCCCTCCTCACACTACATTTCGCTTCGCGTAATTTTTGTTTGTCTGCAACGCTTTGTCTATATTTATGTTTGCCCGCATCTCGTGGTCGTGCGGTAGCGTTCTCGCTTCCCACGCCCGGGTTCCCGGGTTCGATTCCCGGCGGGGTCAGGGACTTTCTCTGCCTCGTGATGGCTGGGTGTTGTGTGCTGTCCTTAGGTTAGTTAGGTTGAAGTAGTTCTAAGTTCTAGGGGACTTATGACCACAGCAGTTGAGTCCCATAGTGCTCAGAGCCATTTGAACCATTTTTTGTTTATGTTTGCGGTGAAGTTCCCTTTGCTTCCGCAGCAGTTTTATAACTCGGTTGTTGTACCACGGTGGCTCTTTTCCATCTCTTACGATCTTGCTTGGCACATTCTCATCTAACACATATTGTACGATGGTTTTGAACTTTGTCCACTGATCCTCAACACTATCTGTACTTGAGACAAAACTTTTGTGTTGAGCCATCAGGTACTCTGAAATCTGCTTTTTGTCACTTTTGCTTAACAGAAAAATCTTCCTCCCTTTTTTAATATTTCTTTTTATGGCTGAAATCATCGATGTAGTAACCGCTTTATGATCGCTGATTCCCTGTTCTGCGTTAACTGTTTCATATAGTTCGGATCTGTTTGTCACCAGAAGGTCTAATATGTTATCGCCACGAGTCGGTTCTCTGTTTAACTGCTCAAGGTAGTTTTCAGATAATGCACTTAAAAAAATTATCAGAGCACTTCATTCTTGGTCGTCCATCTTGTTGTTCTCTCTTGGTTCCTCTATAGCTTACCCAATTGTTCTCAGAATTTCCAACGCCTTGCACCACATTACATGACAGTATGTGGGAAACACTGACAAGGAGAAAGGACTGGATGATAGGACGTCTGTTAATACAATAGGGAGCTGTAGAGGACCAAAAATTGTAGAGAAACACAGAGACGGAATACTTCCAGCAGATAATTGTGGACGTAGGTTACAAGTGCTACTCTGAGATGAAGTTTGGCACAGGAGATGAATTCGTGGTGGACCACGTTAAAACACTTAATAGATTGATGACTAAAACAGAAAAAAGAAAGAAAGATGAAGAACCTGGGAATTTCCTGGCGTTGTGGAAGTGGGGGGGGGGGGGGGGGGAGTGGGGTCGTTTCGGTCCTACTTCCCTACTTCCACTAGACATACCCTGTCTGTGTTGTCTGAGAATGCACAGAATTTTATGACCTTCCCACCATTTGCACAAAACCTGAGTTTACAGTAGTCTCTCTTAAACGGCTTACACCTCCCACTTTTAGCCATCCGGTCATCTTCCATCACAGACAGGTTTCTGACCCAGGTAAAATATTTTATGAACTGGAGCCCTTCTATCTGAACTTAAGATGAAGGAGGAGAGTGCTTTGGCTAGAAGTCCCTGTGCAGGTAAGAACCACTGAACACTTTTTCCCCACTGAAAACTGTTTCCCAAAATCACTCACATGGCCAGGTTTATGCGCTCAACATTTTTGGCCCCAGATTCATCTCGTTCCTGTTCCCGGTCGCCTCCACTACAGCCCCCCAGGTGCAAGCTCTCTATGGGTTATACATGCAGTTACAAGAACATTCTCACCACTTTTCTTCATTTAGAAGAAGTCATTAACAACACATAGCAAATGTAGTACCAGGGAACATTGACACCATGCCCTAAAATATGGATAATAATCTAACTGACAATATTGTCGAAGTGAGAGAGTGGCGTACCACGTCTCACACTTACATGCCTCCCGGATGGTGTGTGTGTGTGTGTGTGTGTGTGTTTGTGTATGTGTGTGTGTGTGTGTGTGTGTGTGTGTGTGTGTGTGTGTGTATGAAGTTACCTGACATCTGACCGTCTCTTCTGGTTGCTTCAGTTTCCTGGTCAGACAGTTTAGAAAGGAATCACACTTATGAATTAACTGTGTAGAGCACTTAGAAGTAAAACACCGAACCAACTACTTTAAAAAAATTTAAAAAAGTTAAAATTGTTCACGATACCGACAGAAACATTCTATAAACTCTGAAGCACCGCTTCATATTATTTGTCGATTTATTCTCGATTAATAGTTGCTTTGGTCTGGCTGGTTGAAATTTAAGCATCAGACATTCATAAGTAGCCAGGTCTGTATGGCGAACTTACTCCCAAGGTACATGCACAGATAAGTAATATACTGACTGATTGCCCTCGACACATGCCCTGTTTAATCTCCCACACTGTTCTATAATTCAGTACCTTCCAAAATATTCTAATAATAATAAAGAGTTTGCAACATGTGAACACTTTTATAAGACTACTTTATTTACTTCACTTTAACATTAGGCATCGCGTCCCTACATCCACTGATTGCATTCACACTATAGTTACAATCACTAATTTATTACGAGCTAAAATGCGTTTATCGTTGCCATTCCCTTACAGTACAGGCCAAACGATCTGCAGCCGCCAAATGTCCGTTCTGGAACGATGGGGCGCCCGGTCAGTGATATCGCTGGACTGTGGCATAGAACCGCAAGGGCAGATTCGATCGGTCAGGTACAGGATAGATAACTGTAACCTTTAAAGTCTCGTTCCCTCCTCCCCAGTCCCTCCCCCGAACTAATTTTTTTTCAAAATCCGTGTGTGGAATCCCCTCAATTACTGAAAATTTTGCTCTAACTGAAAATAATCGAAAATTTCAATTATACACTCACAGCATGGCCTTATTCTCTTTCTGTTTTCTAATTTACATTTGACACACACCATATCCAACGATAATCCACATAATTCACATAATAAGTGACATGCATTCAAGTTGTGTAGGATTATTCAGACAGGAAAGCATCAAACTGGAGATTACAACCACATTTAGTTTCAGCCAATTTACGAATTTATGAAACATAACCCCCCCATGAACCATGGACCTTGCCGTTGGTGGGGAGGCTTGCGTGCCTCAGCGATACAGATAGCCGTACCGTAGGTACAACCACAACGGAGGGGTATCTGTTGAGAGGCCAGACAAACGTATGGTTCCTGAAGAGGGGCAGCAGCCTTTGCAGTAGTTGCAAGGGCAACTGTCTGGATGATTGACTGATCTGGCCTTGTAACAATAACCAAAACGGCCTTGCTGTGCTGGTACTGCGAACGGCTGAAAGCAAGGGGAAACTACGGCCGTAATTTTTCCCGAGGGCATGCAGCTTTACTGTATGATTAAATGATGATGGCGTCCTCTTGGGTAAAATATTCCGGAGGTAAAATAGTCCCCCATTCGGATCTCTGGGCGGGGACTACTCAAGAGGATGTCGTTATCAGGAGAAAGAAAACTGGCGTTCTACGGATCGGAGCGTGGAATGTCAGGTCCCTTAATCGGGCAGGTAGGTTCGAAAATTTGAAAAGGGGAATGGATAGGTTAAAGTTAGATATAGTGGGAATTAGTGAAGTTCGGTGGCAGGAGGAACAAGACTTCTGGTCAGGTGACTACAGGGTTATAAACACAAAGTCAAATAGGGGTAATGCAGGAGTAGGTTTAATAATGAATAGGAAAATAGGAATGCGGGTAAGCAAAATGGCTAAGCAGGGATGGCTAGAGGACAAACGTAAGGATGTAGAGGCTTATCTTACTAGGGGCAAGATAGACACTGCCTACAGGAAAATTAAAGAGACCTTTGGAGATAAGAGAACCACTTGTATGAACATCAAGAGTTCAGATGGAAACCCAGTTCTAAGCAAAGAAGGGAAAGCAGAAAGGTGGAAGGAGTATATAGAGGGCGATGTACTTGAGGACAATGTTATGGAAATGGAAGAGGATGTAGATGAAGATGAATTGGGAGATACGATACTGCATGAAGAGTTTGACAGAGCACTGAAAGACCTGAGTCGAAACAAGGCCCCCGGAGTAGACAACATTCCATTGGAACTACTGGCGGCCTTGGGAGAGCCAGTCCTGACAAAACTCTACCATCTGGCGAGCAAGATGTATGAAACAGGCGAAATACGCTCAGACTTCAAGAAGAATATAATAATTCCAATCCCAAAGAAAGCAGGCGTTGACAGATGTGAAAATTACCGAACTATCAGTTTAATAAGCCACGGCTGCAAAATACTAAAGCGAATTCTTTACAGACGAATGGAAAAACTAGTAGAAGCCGACCTTGGGGAAGATCAGTTTGGATTCCGTAGAAATACTGGAACACGTGAGGCAATACTGACCTTACGACTTATCTTAGAAGAAAGATTAAGGAAAGGCAAACCTACGTTTCTAGCATTTGTAGACTTAGAGAAAGCTTTTGACAATGTTAACTGGAATACTCTCTTTCAAATTCTAAAGGTGGCAGGGGTAAAATACAGGGAGCGAAAGGCTATTTACAATTTGTACAGAAACCGGATGGCAGTTATAAGAGTCGAGGGGCATGAAAGGAAAGCAGTGGTTGGGAAGGGAGTAAGACAGGGTTGTAGCCTCTCCCCGATGTTATTCAATCTGTATATTGAGCAAGCAGTAAAGGAAACAAAAGAAAAATTCGGAGTAGGTATTAAAATCCATGGAGAAGAAATAAAAACTTTGAGGTTTGCCGATGACATTGTAATCCTGTCAGAGACAGCAAAGGACTTGGAAGAGCAGTTGAACGGAATGGATGGTGTCTTGAAGGGAGGATATAAGATGATCATCAACAAAAGCAAAACGAGGATAATGGAATGTAGTCGAATTAAGTCGGGTGATGTTGAGGGTATTAGATTAGGAAATGAGACACTTAAAGTAGTAAAGGAGTTTTGCTATTTGGGGAGCAAAGTAACTGATGATGGTCGAAGTAGAGAGGATATAAAATGTAGACTGGCAATGGCAAGGAAATCGTTTCTGAAGAAGAGAAATTTGTTAACATCGAGTATAGATTTAAGTGTCAGGAAGTCGTTTCTGAAAGTATTTGTATGGAGTGTAGCCATGTATGGAAGTGAAACATGGACGATAAATAGTTTGGACAAGAAGAGAATAGAAGCTTTCGAAATGTGGTGCTACAGAAGAATGCTGAAGATTAGATGGGTAGATCACATAACTAATGAGGAGGTACTGAATAGGATTGGGGAGAAGAGGAGTTTGTGGCACAACTTGACCAGAAGAAGGGATCGGTTGGTAGGAAATGTTCTGAGGCATCAAGGGATCACCAATTTAGTAATGGAGGACAGCGTGGAGGGTAATAATCGTAGGGGGAGACTAAGAGATGAATACACAAAGCAGATTCAGAAGGATGTAGGTTGCAGTAGGTACTGGGAGATGAAGAAGCTTGCACAGGATAGAGTAGCATGGAGAGCTGCATCAAACCAGTCTCAGGACTGAAGACCACAACAACAACACATGAAACATAAAACGTCTACGCTGAAATAAAGATACATAGAAACACATTTCTCACACCACATTCCACACAACATTTTGTCATCACTTTAACCAAATAGGCCACATCAGGCAATTACTTAAGCGAAGAAAAGTTATACTGTTTGACACCGTATCTAGGAATGAATAAACTTTACCAAATTAACAAGTAAGTCATGATTATTTTTTGTCCCCTTCCTTTTGTCCTGAACGTACTACTGCATAATGCTGATGAAATCTGATAAACACGGATGACACAATTAACAAGACACAAACTGAAAATTTCAGTTTTCTGAAAGAAAATAACGCAAATTAGAAAGATAATGATTCTGCGTATTCATGACAAAATTTTTACAGTGCACAGATAAACACACAAGGAGACACTACAGGGATATCGAATGCAATCGGCGCACATGCACACACTTAATCACCGTGATGCCCTACAAACTCACTCTCCTCGCACGCCGCCATGATTTGTAGCTACGCCGAAGGCGGAATGACAAGGTCAGTTGCTGGTACCTGGGCCACTGCTGTTTTCAGCTCATGGGACCGATGTCTGTGCTCGCCGAAGACGTCCAACTGGCTGCTGAATCCTCCCCCTCCCGCCGGCTGCTTTAGCTGCTGTCTGAGGGGGCTCGCTCGACGGTCAGGATTCTCTCTCCTGCGCCGTTCTGCAGTCAAATGCAGCGCCTCGCTCCGCCGGCTCTCGACACGTAAGAACATATCACAGTGTGTGAGCCACAGCTTCTTCTAGTAATTTGTGTACAGCCTGTCGCACATACCACACCGCCTAAGTGTCACGAGTGCTTGTCCCACTGTTTCTGTCTATTAAATCACTGTACTTCAACTCAACTGTCTAAATAAGTAGCTCCCTCACAAAACACGTTCAATGGAAATTTGTGGTAAGCTCTATGAGACCAAACTGCTGAGGCCATCAGTGCCTAGGCTTAAACACTACTTAATCTAACTTAAACTAACTTACGCTAAGGACAACACACACTCCCATGACCGAGGGAGGACTCGAACCTCTTACGGGTAAGCTGCGCGAACCGTGACATGGAGCCCTAGACCGCGCCGCTACCCCTAGCGGCCACTCTCAAAGCAACCTGTTTCAGCACATGTCACTAAACTACGTATACTCCTAATTTCTAGACATTGTGCGTTACAAGAGTCACAGTAAACGCCCATCAACTTTAAATCCACATCCGGCCATCCTGATTAGGTTTACCGCGATTTCTCTAAATCTCTTCACGCAAATGCCAGGATGGTACCTTTGAAAGGACATGGCCGATTTACTTCTCGCCGGCCGGAGTGGCCGAGCGGTTCTAGGAGCTTCATTCAGGAACCGCGTGACTGCTACGGTCTCAGGTTCGAATCTTGCCTCGGGCGTGGATGTGTGTGTTGTCCTTAGGTTACTTAGTTTTAAGTAGTTCTAAGTTCTATGGGACTGATGACCTCAGATGTTAAGTTCCATAGTGCTCCGAGCCTTATGAACCATTTGATTTCCTCCTCCATCTTTCCCTAATTCGAGTTTGTGCTCCGTCTCTAATGATATCGTTGTGGACGGGACGTTCAATACCAGTCTCCTCCTCTTCCTCCTCTAAACAGGAAGGTAGCACTCTGTATAAAAATACCGGGTCCAGCGGAACTTGATTTCCACATGTTAAATCGAGACTAGTTCATATTCTGCTTCACTTGAAGTATTGTATAAACTCGTTTACGCTTGCAGGTTGATCCCTTTCTGGTTCAAATATTTTGTTGCCTTGCCTCGCGTCCAAAACCTCACATTTCCGTTACTCTCTGTTGTATCAACTGAACGGCTATAGTACTGACTGTTGGCTCTCTCCATCACTCTTCTATTCAGCATTTTTTGCGATTCACTTTCTGCTGCTTTTCATCTGGCCTGTGAAATTAGATAAAGTGGCTTAAAGTATGGTTTATGAGGCTTTATTTTTACGCCATATGGTAGGTGGTGGCATTTTATGATTCGCGCTCTTCCCCCCCCCCACCCCCCAAAAAAAACATATATATGAAAACAAACTCCCTTAACCTTTCAGTTATTCGGGATATTCGGGATAATGTCCAGCTAGGACACCACTTATACTTTGCTGTTGATTTCTTCTCTTGTAAGCTCATTTCTCATTTGCTTCGTCCACACTATTCAGTGATACACCACTCCAATTAGGATTTACTTAATTTCCCTCTTCTACTTCCTCTTCACAAGCTGCCGGCCGGTATAGTGGAAGAAACTTGTATTCTATCTACAGTGGTTTTGTTATTATATTTTACTTTTCCTCCTTTTCTTCCTCTTAAAACCTAGTTTCATCTCTCCATAATCTACCGCCGCATCGTGCTCCGTCAAGCAATCTGAGGGTATAATGACTTCCTGTCACAAATTATGCACAACTACGTCCATTCGATGCGACTCTCTTCTATTTCGACCTGCATCATTACTTGGCAGTTAACTGTTTTCCCATGTTCACCTACAGTTTCCTTTATATTGCATCCATTGTCCGCAGAACTACGTATTTCCTCTCATGATTTCAGTAATTCGTTACATCCATTGCTCTCTATTGGACACAGCTGGTATCCCGAATGTACTCACACCCCCACGTATTTTAACCTCGATTTTCGGGGTGATGACTGTCCTATCACTCAGTATAACATCTTCTTCTAACAGATCTTCTTATTCGTAACTTAATTTTTCTGCTTTTATGACGTAGATGTTTTTGTCTTCTTCACTACTTGTGTCAGATCCCTTCAAAGATGATTCAGGTCGGACCAGTACTGAAAACCCTATAATTTTCCCATGCCCTCATTCTCAGCCATTTCCTTGCTTGCACATCCCACCTTCGTATCTTACTTTCACGCGAGGCGCGCTCATGTTTCCCTCGTCTGACTGTCCTTGTTTCTTCGTGGTATATGACAGCGTAACTACCGTGTCCCACACCCATCTCTTTATCTGTTCCTTTCTCCACACTTATTCATGGTGCATCCCGTGTTGCTAAAGTTATCTCTCTGCGCTTCTCCTTGCCTGTCCTCGCATTCCAATTGCTGAAATGTGATTCTGGCCTCTTCCACAGAGTCAATTCAATTTTTTCTGTTAAACGGCTACGTTACTTCATGATAATCTTCCTATTTCCCATCGCAACACATTTCTATCGTCGTAGGATTTGTCAAGATACTGGTTTCTCTCCAGTTTCGCTTCTAAGAATTTTACGAAAGCTCTATCCACTCTCCTGTTACATGACTGATTAGGCATATAAATCAGAATATCGTCCTGTTTTCTCTTGGACCAAAATTTGATTAGGAATATTTATTTCAAATTCTTCAGACTTCAAGCATTAATTTTCTAACCACGTGTCACAGACATTTACAGGGGCAGATGTGGTCTCTGACAACATTTACTGGTTATGAACTCTAAATTGAAACTGAAGAAATAGGAAAAAGGTAGTAAATTAAGGAAATGGGACCTGAGTCATCTGAAAGAACCAGTAGTTGCAAACCGTTCCAGAGGGAGCGTTAAGCAACAAACAGGCGAAAGGAATGTAGCAGAAAATGAAATGAGATGAAATAGTGAGGGCAGCAGAGGATCAAACAGGTAAAAAGAAAAGACTGGTAGAATTCCCTTGATAGCACAAGGGATATTGAATTTAATTGATGAAAGGAGAAAATCTAAAAATGTAGCAAATGAAGCAGTTGATAGGAAAAATATACATTTAAAAATGAGATCGACAGGAAGTGCAAAATGGCTAAGTAGGAATGGCTAGAGGACAAATGTAAGGATTTAGAAACGTATTTCTCTATGGGAAAAATAGATACAAACCACAGAACAATTAAAGTGGCCTTCACGGAAAAGAGAAACAGCTGTGTGTATATCAGGAGCTCAGATGGGAAAGCAGTGATATGCAGAGAAGGGGAAGTTAGAAAGTGAAAAGAGTAGACAGTGGATAATGGAGAGGAACTTGAAAGCAATATTATAGAAAGGAAAGAGGACGTAGATGAAGATGAAATGTGACATATGATGCTGCGAGAAGAATCGGACAAAGCTCTGAAAGATATAAGTCGAATCAAAGGCTCCGGTGGTAGACGATATTCCGTAAGAACTACTAATAGTCTTGGGAGAGCCAGCCGTGACAGAACTCTTCCACTGGGTGTACAAGATCTAATAGACAGGCGAAGTACCCTCGGACTTCAGTGTAGTCTGGAGTACCATTCCTTTTCGTAGCCCTCTTAGGTTGTCATTCATGGTACTCTTACATGAAAGCGGTACGTCGACGATATTCTACACCCTGTTCATGGCAGGTCATCGTGGGTTTACACATGAGCAAGATAATCCTCGCCCGCACATGGCGAGAGTTTCTACTTCTTGTCTCCGCGCTTGTCAAACCCCTGCCCAGCAAGGTGACCAGATTTCTCCCCAACTGACAACGTTTGGTGAATTATGCGCAAGGCCCTCCAACCAGCTCTGTATTTTGACGATCTAACGCGCCAGCTGGTCAAATTTTGGTATTATATCCCTCATCTACATCTACACCTACATGGATACTCTGCAAATTACATTTAAGTGCCTGGCAGAGGGTTCATCGAACCACCTTCACAATTCTCTATTATTCCAATCTCGTATAGGGCGCGGAAAGGATGAACACCTGTATCTTTCCGTACGAGCTATGGTTTCCCTTATTTTATAGTGGTGATCGTTCCTCCCTATGTACGTCGGTGCCAACAAAATATTTTTGCATTCGGAAGAGAAAATTGGTGATTGGAATTTCGTCAGAAGATTCTGTTGCAACGAAAAACGCCTTTCTTTTAATGATTTCCAGCCCAAATCTTGTATCATTTCTGTGACACTCTCTACCATATCTCGCGATAATACAAAACGTGCTGCCTTTCATTGAACTATTTCGATGTACTCCGTCAGTCCTATCTGGTAAGAATCCCACACCGCGCAGCAGTATTCTAAAAGAGGACGGACAAGCGTAGTGTAGGCAGTGTCCTTAGTAGGTCTGTTACAGTTTTTAAGTGTCCTGCCAATAAAACGTAGCCTTTGGTTAGCCTTCCCCACAACATTTTCTATGGGTTCTTTCCAATTTAAGTTGTGTAATTGTAATACCTATGTATTTAGTTGAATTTACCGCTTTTGAATTAGACTGATTCATCGTGTAACGAAGTTTAACGAGTTTCTTTTTACACTCATGTGGATGACCTCACACCTTTCGTTATTTAGGGTCACCTGCCACTTTTCGCACCATTCAGATATTTTTTCTAAATCGTATTGCAGTTTGTTTTGATCTTCTGATGACTTTATTAATCGATAAACGACAGCGTCATCTGCAAACAACCGAATACGGCTGCTCAGATTGTCTTACAAATCGTTTATATAGATAGAGAACAGCAAAGGGCCTATATCACTACCTTGTGGAACGCACATTCGATAATTCTTTCAATCAGTGCCAAGTCAAATAACAGCTTGCATAAGGGCCAGGGCTGGACCAACGCTTTATTGATTTGCTGTATTTGTGAAGCTCTTTCTCTTGAATAAATCTTCCAATTTTTCTAAAAATGTAATCATTTGCTTATGTATACATATACATCGTATCTCCATATTTCCGTCTAATGCAGATAATTTCTTGATGGTTCGTCGTTTACGTTATTGTCTTGGGATATATTTATACTTGCTCATTCTTATTTAATTGCGTTGATTTACCGAATCACGTGAAACGTCCCCTTTAAGCAATTATATACATGACTGTGCTTAAACTGACGCACAATATTGTTAGCGCAACGCAATCTGACTTTCAATAATCTCTACAAGAGAATGGCCCTGACTAACATTAACCTGTACTTTTCACAAATCACTTACCTCACAAAAATCTTGGTTACTCCCACTACTGCAATACAGCGAGCACCACTAGTGCCAGCTAAATAAAAGATTCAAATTATGGAAGGCACTAACTACTGATAGGGATAGTTAGCAAATGAAAGATATTAATAGAGAACAAACAATGTATTTACCTTGATATCATCGTATATAAATATAGCAGTTCATGACAAATTTCAAAACTCCGCCATCTCTCTCCCCACATCCACCACTGCTGGCGGCTCACCTCCAACTGCGCAATGCTACGCGCTGTTCACAGCCAGCTGCCTAACACTACAATGGTTGAGTATTACAACAATGCAAAGCAGCCACAGACTGCACACAGCACAGCCAGTGATTTTCATACAGAGGTGGCGTTACCAAAAAAAAACCTAAACAGCCTACTTACAAGGCCCCCATGCTCCCCACAAAAAATTTTACAAATGGTTTTGGGCAGTGGGCAATACATATTTGTTAAAATTTTTCATAACCGTAATTACAATAACAAAGAAATCAAATGCACACACTTATTGATACAATGTTGGTCAAAAGCAAAAATTTTCTGACAGTCCATAAAGACAGTCCTGATCATTCATCAAATTGCAGTGTTTTTCTCAAAATCTGAGCAGTAAAAGAAAATGCACACGGAAGTAGTGGATTTCCATGCAGTCTTGAAGAAGTAGCGTTGTCCTTCCAACGGAAAGACAGTGCTGACTCTTGACATGCTGACAGGTAATGGGCCACAACAGAGCAAACCCACAGCGGAGTCAGTCGAAGTTTTGAAGAGTATTGGTGGGTAGGTCATCACAGAGCAGACCCACTGTAGTCCTGGTAGAGATGTAGAGACTGCGGTATTGGTGGGCCACCAGAGGTGCAGACCCACTGCAGTCCTTGTAGAAATAATGGTACTGGTGAGTCAGCAAAGACGCAGACCCACTGTAGTCCTTGTAGAGATAATGGTACTGGTGAGTCAGCAAAGACGCAGACCCACTGTAGTCCTTGTAGAGATAATGGTACTGGTGGGCCACCAGAGGTGCAGACCCACTGCAGTCCTTGTAGAGATGGCCAGCAGCCATCTGTTGTGACTGTGCAGGTGCACAATCACCATTGAAGAGTCTTGCGGATAATATAGCAAGTCCATAACCACCACTTGTGCACTCACAGAGTTTTTGGAATTGTCCTTAGAACCAGCAATGCTGTTATCCAGTCGCTTGCTGAATTATTAACACACGTGCAAACACTAACAGTCCCTACTTCTCACATGTTGTCCATATACTATGACCAACAGAAACGTGTGCAGTGAAATGTAACTTACAAGTTAATAATGTGATGAACTGGTGACAATTACAATTTTATAACATGAGAATACAATTACAAAGGTACAAAATACATCATTAAAGAACATAACAATACAGAGAACATTTGTAATACAGGCTTTACAAAAGAATCGAAATAACATATACATCAGTGTCACAGGAATTATGACATAAGTACATACATGAAAGATCAGAATAACTTTTGGAATATCAACTTCACACATGAGCATTAAAACAAAACAGAATAAATAATGTCTAAGCATCTTTACAAGTTAAATAACATATTATTAATACCAATTATATTTGAGGATAACAGTATTCCTCATCATAGTGAATAGTATTAGAAAAAAAATTCTATGAAACTACACAGAGACAGGAAGAAAACAAATACACAAGGGTACACAAACACATAGGGGGATAACACAATGGAAAGGACAGGGTTCGTTTTCCGTGTAACTTTTGGTACTGCAGTATTTTGCGAACAAAACCTTTTTTGTTCTTGGAGATCTCCCTTCGTTCATCATTATTCCCAAAAAGTCCTATCTGTACCTCTTTTCTGTATTCTAACCATATTTCTTTCAAAATAAATATGGCTCATTGTACAATACTCATTTAGGCCCAAATCGTTTTCATATGCCTTGTTAATGCATTGCTTCCAATTCATTATAGTTAGTTTCTTATATAGTCTACCCCCTCTTAAGCTAACTTAAATCTACTGAGCTCAGATGCTAAACTAAGGGACGAGGCAATGCAGCAGCACAAATAAAGTAACACAAACATCAATGACAAAAATTTCAAGCTGGCAAAGCAAGCTACAGTAAATCTAAATTACCAAGCAATTCAACATTACAACTAATATGAGGCAATGCGCAGCAAACAAGAAAAATAAATCAGTAGTAAAACTGGCTTAACAGCGTAATACAAAGTCAAATTCAGTAACATTATGCCTGGCAAACAGCAGAAGCAAAAGCAATAAATTATATCTAAACATGACAATGCTCAAGCAGAAAAATATTACAGTAAAGACAACAATGCAGATAAGGGAAATGTATAATCACATCTTAATGTCTAAGTAATTAAAGTGGTGCACCACAGGAAGTTATTCTACCAAAAAAATTACCCAGTAGTAGAAAAGAAAATTCCATATGCAATTCCTGTGAAGGGAAATATCTTTTTATGCTCCTTCGTTTTTTTGGATAGATCATAAAATTATTTGCTGGATCTGTAGGCATAAAATATTTATATTAGTACATCTATTAAATTTTATTTTAACCAATGCTGCAGTGCAGCTAGAAACTAGATATTAAATGAAATAAGCAATTACGCAAACCAAAGCATAAAAATATCATTCAATAGTCATGTGACATTTCATAAGTTAGTAGAAATTCTCTCAACTCTCGTAGAAAGACACTTGTCCTAATCAGGTGTGCAGTTGTAAGAATGTTTCCAAGTTATTATTAGCGTGTTGTATTTACGATGCTTTCTACAAAGGAATGTCAATAGCGAGGATAATGGCCTCCCTTTTTTTCTACCACCTAATGGCTTTTTCTCAAGGCAGCTGGCACACCTGGCCGCTCACAACGAATTACGTCACGGTCACTTACCTTTCATACCGAAATATTTACGACAGCAGTTTTCGCTACAGTGACAGTCTCATATAAAAAATTCACAGGTCGAAAATTTGCGTTACAAATGTGTAGAAACAAAATCCTATAAAAATAACAGTGTCCAAAAATTTTTCGCCGGCATTGTGATACATTCACGCATTTACACACATTTCCTACCTCTTAAAGTACGATTCTTGGTTTCCAACATCCTTTTTCACAAGTCAGTGTCCCTAACCGCTACTCATTACTCCTTACCTTATTACACATATATATATTCGTCGACGCTTCTTTAATATTTCATTATATGAAATAAGTAGCATAATCAAATTCCTCATATAGCATCAGCTTCTTGACCATAAACATACCTCAGGAGCATAATACACATCGTCGTCATAAAAATAACATCATAACACCTCAGTCAACTCTCAAAATCGTCGTAGCTTCCTCCAATAGTTTCAAAACCTAAAAAAATTCTCTGCTCATTTCAATAGTGTCATCAACCTCAAACGTACTTTAAAAATCATGATCCCATACCAAATACATCATTCAAAGCTCTCATAGCACCACATTGGCTCCGAAAAAATATGAACAGTTCACAAAGTACTGACAAAATACAATTTCATAAGTGTGAAATTATTCAACTGTGTAATTACGTAAACATCTGTCACTAATATAGTAAAAAAATGTTTGTTTCTCTCAGGTAAATAATCAGATAGCTGTGTAATTTGTGTGTTAGAGAAATATGGTACCGATGTGTAAAGCTGTATAAGCAAATACCACATTAGCTAGGGTTCCTTGTGCTTGCCAAACACATGGTACACAAAGTAAGTGTGTACCCCCCTGAGGATTAATGTAATTATACCCTCAGGTGTTACAGATTACAGCAATGGAATGAAATGTATCACGGAAAACCCTTGTATCATTGCACTTCAAATATCTTAAAAAAATGTTTTAAGTGCGAAATTAATCACTCAAATACGTGTACTGTAGCGCTAAACTGTGCATCATGTTGTAAGATAATCTCTGTGGAAGTCTCGTATTTATCGTCCTCTGTAAGCAAAGTTCTGCTGAAGTCAATATACTTACCTCATCATAAACGAAAGTGAAATGCTTTGCGTATGGATACCATAGTTATTACGTTTATTGTTGTGATGAAGAAAGTGCTGTACTGTAACGTATTGTTGTGCCACGAAAAAGGCAGTCTCATTGTAGCTATACCACAAAAGTTACTACTAAAACATGTTTTTCTTTCCAGAAGAATTCAGAAAACTGTGCAGATATAAAACAGATACACCGCAAAAGCAACATTGTAAATTGTCACTCATTAGTAGCGTCGTGATAAAACCGTGTAGTTGTCACATAAACTAACCACTGTGTCGTCTGGTATCTCACAGAAAGTACTTTAAACCCAGAATGTATTTTCAAGTAAACCAAAATGTTGCATTAAAATCTCAAGTTAAAAAAGCACATTATCTCTCAATAAACGGTTTTACGTGTGAAATGTGGTGTAAACCTTTGCTCTTCCTAGTACGCAGAGTTTCAACTTCAAAACAATTATCATGCTGTATACATCGGTAAAGAATGCTAAAATTTTTCTCAAGGCTAGTGTCTTATGTTATTTTTCTCGGAGCCAGCGGGCGCACGCGGCTGCCTGCTAGTGCGAGTCATTGTCTGTCTCTTTGTTGGCGCGCGCCGTTATTGGGATTAGGAGACCTAACTTCTACAAATTCGCCTTGCCGAGAGGGCCCAGCTCTGTTAAAATCCCGCCAGTTCTGATGAAATCCAGGTCTGACGTTATGTCGGTAGTTTACATAGTTTCTTGTTTGTCGGTCATGTGGTGGAGAATTTCTCCCTGAATCGTAACTGTGCGCCGAACTGTTGCGTCTGAAGTTATTCTGTGTCCCTTTTTTTTTTTTAATGAACAGCTTATAGTCAAAATCATAGTGTCAGCGAGTAGCATATCGGTCATTGTTACGTCGTGTCGGCGGTTCAAACTCAAAATTCGGTGCACATTGCCAATTTCTTTCATAATTTCCGAAATGCGCTGTGTTATTATTTTCCAGCTGTTCCGTATTTCTATGTCCCTCTTCCCATATTGGGGCGCGAGTGTCCTCTGAAATACATAATTCTTGTACTACTTGTGCGCCGGCCGCGGTGGTCTAGCGGTTCTGGCGCTGCAGTCCGGAACCGCGGGACTGCTACGGTCGCAGGTTCGAATCCTGCCTCGGGCATGGGTGTGTGTGATGTCCTTAGGTTAGTTAGGTTTAGGTAGTTCTAAGTTCTAGGGGACTTATGACCTAAGATGTTGAGTCCCATAGTGCTCAGAGCCATTTGAACCATTTTTTACTACTTGTGCCAACTGATCTTGCACTTCCCGGATTTCACTTTTGTACTGTGTATTGATTTGATTTTGATTTTGTTTGAATTTTCTAATTTCTTCATACTCTTCAGTGTCAGTGAAGGCTACAGGTGTTGTGTCATTCAGATCATCATCTACCTTTGTAGATAAGTTAGTGAACTGATCTGAAAGTTCGGCTACTTTATCCGATAGTGTATTTATTTCCTCAGTGTGTTTTTTTGAACCAAGTTTCAGAGTATTTACTGTGTCCTTTAAGTTTTCCTGAGTTTTTGCAAGTTGCGTAACCGAATCGGTAGATGCAACTGAGTCAAATTTAGCTTGCAAGGTCTCATGATTTTCATGAACAATAGTTTGCAGTTCTTTTATGGCTGCTTCGTGATTCTGTAATGTATTTTCATGCCGCGAAAAAATAGGTTGAAAATGCTCACAAATTTGAGTTTTTACGTCATTACAGACTTTTTGACATTTCGATTCAATGTGATGTAACTCAGTAGTTAAATCCTCACGTGTTTGTTCAAGAGTTTGCTCCAATGAGTCTAACTTTTGAAGATTTTGTTCCATTGCGTCTAACTGTTGCTGTGTTTGTCTCTGATTTTGTTCCACTGTGTCTAACTTTTGAAGATTTTGTTCCATTGTGTCTAACTGTTGCTGTGTTTGTCTCTGGTATTGTTCCATTGTGTCTAACTTTTGAAGCTTTTGTTATGTTTGTCCCATTTGTTGTATTAATTGTAATAACAATGCACTGGTGTCTGGAACATGTTCCTCAGTGCTTTTCAGCAGTGAATTTGCACGGGAAACATTCACATTTTGACAAGCAGAAAATGTGTCTTGACTTATTTGAGAAAACGGTGAGGATCCAAAACCTGAATCTACAGTATTTGTGAGATCGTGTCGTGTCATTTTGGATTCCTGAGCCGAGCTATTGCCGACCAATCGATCGATAATGCTTCCCTGCTCACTAATTGTTTCACTGCCTACGCCATTGTTTGCAGCCCGCTCCATTTCCCTATGCACAGTTACCAAATTACTACTTTGAACGTCTGTTAATTCATTACACAGTGGTGCTGGCAAGCTACGCTCGTCGTCACTATTATTTCTCAGTTTGCTTTGGAGCCTAGTGTTACGTTTTTCACACGCCATTATTGTCACAGTATTTCACACGACAACACAGAAAAACACAATTTGAAGAGCAAAAATAAGAGAACACAGTAACATAACACTGAAAATAATATGTAGTTAATTGCAGCTGCGAAATACTTTGTGCAAATCTACATGCATGCCACAACTGTTACTGTACAACAATGAAAGACTGCAACTACAAAGGAGATTCTCTCTACAATTACGCGCTAGCAATAAACAAAAGCTACACTAATTACACAAACTACAAGAAAAAAAAATCAGAAGATTCCAGTGAGGTATCCTAGGCTAAGGGTCGACATATGAAACGTCCCCTTTAAGCAATTATATACATGACTGTGCTTAAACTGACGCACAATATTGTTAGCGCAACGCAATCTGACTTTCAATAATCTCTACAAGAGAATGGCCCTGACTAACATTAACCTGTACTTTTCACAAATCACTTACCTCACAAAAATCTTGGTTACTCCCACTACTGCAATATAGCGAGCGCCACTACTGCCAGCTAAATAAAAGATTCAAACTATGGAAGGCACTAACTACTGATAGGGATAGTTAGCAAATGAAAGATATTAATAGAGAACAAACAATGTGTTTACCTTGATATCATCATATATAAATATAGCAGTTCATGACAAATTTCAAAACTCCGCCATCTCTCTCCCCACATCCACCACTGCTGGCGGCTCACCTCCAACTGCGCAACGCTACGCGCTGTTCACAGCCAGCTGCCTAACACTACAATGGTTGAGTATTACAACAATGAAAAGCAGCCACAGACTGCACACAGCACAGCCAGTGATTTTCATACAGAGGTGGCGTTACCAAAAAAAACCTAAACAGCCTACTTACACATGGACTAGAGCGTGGACATTGGACAGACATACCACCGTCACGATTCAAAGGCGTTGCTATACGAGATTTAATCATGTTCTTGTTTTCTGAATATGTTCTATGTATCTGATGTTTGAGAGACTATATAAAAGGGTTTCACGCGGCAATAGAGAATTTGTACTCGGAATTTTCGCCATAAGAAACTTTAATTGACAGGCTTGGTCCGTTAAGAACAACATTCCTTCTGTCGATAGACTACTTGAATAATCAGTTGCCGTTAGAGCGAAATGAAAATGTTAGCTAACTACTTTTCGCACATTTAAGTAAATTGATTCACAGTTTTTCATATATATATATTTTTTTATTTGTTTGCCTTGGTCTGGTGCGCAGTGTTCTGCTGCTGTCTCATTTCTTCTCTATCTTTCTTTAGGGAAATCTGCGCGAACAGTGTATTTAAATTAGAGAACTTTAGTTGGTAAGGCTGGCCGTCGGTGTCTTTGCTTCCACTGCGTTGTAATTTGTTGTAATGAATGCATTACAGTCCAATTGTATCAGAAGGCGTAATTCTCCAAATTACTAGACAAGTTTTTCCTTAATGGGATCCTACGATATTTGTTATAGGCAGGCAAATATGTGTAACTAACTGCGGTGTTACTGTCACGCCCTACTAACATATGTACGTCTTCAGTTTACACGTTTCATATTACGAAAATCAAATGGCTGATGAAAAAGTAAAGGCTGTCCACATAGGACTAGTGGCTGTACTGCAACATTATTTGGTTTTGTACGTATTCTGAACCATTTATAAATTTCGTAGTATGTTATTTTATTTTCGAGGTATTTTGAACCTTCCATAAGTTTCGTACTTATTATTTGGTTGTGTAGGTAATTAGAAATGTTTCAAATGGCTCTGAGCACTATGGGACTTAACATCTGTGGTCATCATTCCCCTAGAACTTAGAACTACTTAAACCTAACTAACCTAAGGACATCACACACATCCATGCCCGAGGCAGGATTCGAACCTGCGACCGTAGCAGCCGCGCGGAGTTCGAGTCCTACCTCGAGCATGGGTATGTGTGTTGTCCTTAGAGTAAGTTAGCTTAAGTTAGGTTAAGTAGTGCATAAGCTTAGGGACCGATGACCTCAGCAGTTGGTCCCATAAAACCTTACCACCAAATACCTAACTTTCACATGCGTCCCCGGGAAATATGAGAATTCTGTAAATTAAAACGTTAAAAATTACCTACTTCATATGGTTGCTAAAATCTATAATTTCAGAACAACTGTTCCTTCATAAACTGACCAAACATTTTGCTCTAAAGTTTCCATAAAATCTTTGTGCATACTAATCTATCAGCGCTTTATCTCACGGTAAATATTTGCAATATTTAATCCGCGTGATTTTCAACAGAGTTTGTGTTACAAAAGGGTGGCACAGATCAATAGACGTACCACAAGCCCACTGCGAACATTATCCGTGTACCCAGTAACGGCCGCAGGGTAGCGTGCGGCATGCAAACCAAACCTCCAAACAGATAAGCGGTGACATATTATTTCGCGTGACGAGGTAGAAGCAGTTTTTCTCCTCAACGAAAGGTGCGTCAGCCAAGAGAGAATATCGGTGCTTTTCTGCACTGCAACTGAGAACTTACTATTGAAGGAGCTTCTGAAAGAAATCGAAATAGAAGGTAAAAATTCCACTAATAAGAATAATATCTTCAGTAAGACATGAATGTAACGCACGAGGAACAATACAAAGAAACTGCTTTCATAGTTCTTTTACGTTTGGATCAGTTAGAAATTGGTGCTGCTGTGTTTACCTAATTTGATAATTTCCTTTTCAGAATACATTTTGAGTCTATCTTATACTATTTTGCAAATCATTAAAATTATTTGATCATCTTGAGATTGGAGCTCTTCTGTCTGTGTCTGCTTGTGAACGGATTTGTTTTCGGAGGGGGTCCGCCTTGAGCAGAACACAATTTTATCTTCTCTTCTGTTTCCCAAACAAGTTTCGCTCAAGTTTTAGCATCTTCAGCGTGATTTTATTTTCTTTCTATTAACCAGGAAAAATGCTCTTTACTACTTGTACACATATAAATCTGAGTTTTTAGGATACGATATACAAGTTTGGAAAACAGACAATTTCTTTGTTTAAAGACAGTGTTTCCACATGCTGTGGTTTTTCTGGGATTCTGTGTTTTTACTGCACTTGTTTTCTTCCACAATTGGACTTCCGCAACCATGTAGAGCTTAATGCGCAAAAAGCTGTTTACTAGGAAAGTGGACGACTGGGACGGTTGTGGTTATGCATAACGGTAGTCAACTCTAAGTGATAGACTTTTTTGTTTTCTTTCACACTCTGTCACCCACAGTTTGTTGGTCCCACATACTTGAGCAATAGGCCCTCCACAAACAAAGCGACTCAAATGGCTCGGTTTGCTGACGAGTGTCAGTAACCGGTCCATTGCGTATCACTTCCTGTGTGGTCCAACAGAGCTGCGCAGAAGGCGCTTCTACAGAGGGACCCACTTGTACTAGGGCATGCTGAAACGTAATGCCTCCGAACTTTTCCTGTGAAATAAAACAATCGTTATTGGCATTCAACATCTTTATTCTTCGTGTTTACATATTTGCAGCCCTCTGTCATTAGATGGATCCGAATTGTAACGTGTAATATGGTGGTGTGTAACGTGACTATGTCGGAGCGTGAGAAACAGTGTGCTGTAATCGAGTTGCGAGTTCGAAGAGCGACGTGTGCAATAATCCGACTCCTTACGTTCACTGGGACCTATCATCCTTCGTGCAGTCCCGACTTGGACTGATTAGATTTTTATCTGTTTCCAGAACTTGGAGAACACCTTCAAGGACTTCATTTTCACAGAGATGAAGCGGTGCAAGCAGAGATGAAGCTATGGCTCAGTTGAACAAGTCAAACATTCTCTAGTGGCGGTATCAACGAACCGATTTCTAGTTGGGAGAAATGTGCTCGTCGACAGGGTGAGCATGCTGAGAAATCAATACCTACACATAAAGCAGAAGCAGACCGTAGTACATCGCTTGCAAAACTAACAACCAGTTGCCAGCGACTCGACGTACGAATTGAGAAGCAACCTGGGTTGCGTCGTGTCCTCGAACACAGCTCTGTATTGGTTTAACTCAAAGATAAACGAGGAGGTCGTGAAAATTATCCTTATACAAGAAGTGGAAAATACCTTACATTCTATTCAACTACAAGCTCCCAGGGTACAGGTGGACGGATCTGACACAGAAATCGCGGTGTGAATTGGGAAAAGAAATTCGTAAGACACGTACAAGGGTCGCGCATAAAGTAATGCATCTTTCTCAGCCGAAAATTGTGCTACGAATGCGAAACGTTACTTATGTGTTGTTTGAAGTTTCCTGAGTGAGCGCGTCAAGTTTCCGTCACTGCCGACAGATAGCGTAGCTGCAGGACAGTTTCAAAATGGCGTCTGTAGACGATGTACGTTACAAGCAACTTGCCGTCATTGAATTTCTCACTGCAGACAAAAAAAAATCAGGGGAATATTCACAAACGCTCGTGCAAAGTCTATGGAGCATCTGCTGTCGACAGAAGTACAGTTAGTCGCTGGGCACGGAGGTTCGGTGGAGCTCCACGGTTTGCAGCTGTCGGTAAGACCATCCACGGCTGTCACACCTGACATGTTGCAGCGAGCTGGTGCCGTCATTTGCGAGGACAGAAGCGTTACGACTCGGTAGTAGGCGATGCATCTGTCAATCAGCGAAGGAGGTGTGGATGCAACTATCCGCACTCGTGGATATTCAAACGTGTGTGCAAGATGGGTCCCGCAGTGTCCAACGGTGGATCACAAAACCGCTCAGAGAAAACATTTGTCTCGATTTGTTGCAACGTTTTGAAGCTGAGGGGGAGACCTTGTCCCGGATTGTGGCAACTGATGAAATCGGGGTTCACCATTTTGCGCCTCAAACAAAACGACTTTCGGTGGAATGGTGCCATTCACACTCCCCACAGAATAATAAATTCAGAGCAACTGCTTCCGCCTGTAAGGTCATGATCACAATGTTCTGGGACTGTGAACGTGCAATTCTCATTGATGTGTTGCCAAGAGACTGTACCATTGATTCAGAAGAATATGTCAACACAAAAGTTGAGACGCTCTTTTGGTGACTTCGGCGCCACAGGAACCCAGGAGACGTTTTACTGGAACACGATAACGCTCGGCCCCACACAAGTCTGAGGAATTCTGAAGGCATCACAAAGTAGGGTTTGATAGTGTTACCCCCTCCACCCTACAGCACTGATCTACCCCCTCGGACTTCCACTTGTTTGCGCCATTAAAGGATGTAATTCGTGGAAGACATTTTGAGTACGATGAGGAGGTGATTCACACAGTGAAGCACTGGCTCCGCCACCAGGACAAGGATTGGTACCGACAGGGCATACACACCCTTGTTTCGCGCTAAAGGAAGGCGGTAGAACGGGATGGAGGTTTCTTGGGAATAGGGTGTGTAGATAAAACACCATTCTTTGACTCGTGTAACACTCACTATCTACAATACAGACTTCTTGAAGAAAAAAATGAGATGCATTACTTTCTGGGCAACCCTCGTATATAGTGTATTGTACATCTACAGTTACAATAAATTTACCGATTTGTGAGGGGACTAAATGTGAAAAAAATTGTAAATCGTAGGCAGTATTTTTTGTGTGGTTAGCAGATTTCTCGTTCTGTAAAATAATATTCTCAAATGAAAACGAACAGTGAAAAAGGCTTGCAACGCCAGAAAAGCCGCAAATATGCGATATGTGTAAACATAACTGTGTTCACATACAAATGATCTAAGGTCCACAAACCACCATCACCACATTTATTTTTGTATAAATTTCAAGACTGTGGGTTATCCATGTAAAACTAACGCTCTGTTGTAGTGGAAGAAATCAACTGTGGCAAACAAGTGTAACACATCGTTGTAATTATACTGAAAGATATAAATTTCCAATCCGTCCTTTGCAGCTTCTTGAATGCCGCGTACAGACTGCAGTACTTACTGTATTTCTTTGGATATACGTATGAATCCACAATTTTTTTCGTTTTGCCTTTCTGTACTTGGGTGTAACCAAAAGATGTTCGGGTGCGACAAACAGTACTCTCTCTCCTCCACGCACACAAACGGCAACTTCAGTTTCTTATTTCAAAGTCGCTCCGTGTGCGGATCTGTGCTGCCAAATAGTCGGCAACCACTGGTCGATGTAGATCGCCTGCTCGTTGCTTTTCCTTTAAGTCACTCCGTGTGCCGAAGGCCATAGTCTAGGTTGGGAGGCACAAGTCACCTCTAAGCAGTCGCGTTTATAGATTGCGTTTTATCAGTACAATGCCATTTAACCAATTGACACCTGCCTTACCGACGATTGATCCTATGCGATCATTCCATTTCATATCCCTACAAACTGTTACGCACAGGTATTTGTACGAGTTCACTGTTTCTAATTGTGAATCATTGATTTTTTAGTCATAGGACACAACGATTTTTTTCGTTTTGTGAAGTGCATAATTATACGTATACATACAATGCAAGCTGGCAATATTTACACTACTTTGAAATCTTTTGCACATCTAATTCGACATTTGCTTAAGCTTTCTATTGTAGGTAGCTGGGCTATCTACGAAAAGTCTGAGGCAGCTATTGATATTGGCCGGCCGGGGTGGCCGTGCGGTTCTGGGCGCTACAGTCTGGAACCGAGCGACCGCTACGGTCCCAGGTTCGAATCCTGCCTCGGGCATGGCTGTTTGTGACGTCCTTAGGTTAGTTAGGTTTAATTAGTTCTACGTTCTAGGCGACTGATGACCTCAGAAGTTAAGTCGCATAGTGCTCGGAGCCATTTGAACCAAGCTATTGATATTGCCAGGTCAGTAATTTACAGCACAGACAGTAAGGGTCCCAACACACTCCTTTGTGGCACGTTTGAAGTCACTTCTATGGCGATGACTCTGCATCCAAAGGAATATGCTTATCTCCCCTAGCAATAAATCCTTGATCCAGTCACAGATTTTGATGCGATAACCCATACAGGTACACTTTTGTTAATATCATTGGCATGGTGCAGAGATATACGCTTTTCGGGAAAAAAGAAATTCTGCATGCACCTAATTGCCTCGATTCATGGCTTTCAGGTCGCCATGTGACAAAAGTGCGAGTCGTGTTTCACAGGAGTGGTGTTCCGGGAAACCATGCTGCTTGGCAAGTACGAGGTCATTTTTCTGAGGAATTGCATTTGTACTGTCTGAATAGCATTTTTCTCCTTTCTTCTGAAAAGCCCCGTTCGCAGAACCATACAGTAACATAGTTACTGCATTGAGATTATAAAATTCCATTCGTGTGTCCTTTTTCGTTTACTTGGTAAGCATCCTGTTGAAGTACCGTAATCGGAAGGATTAAACAAAATCAAAATTAAGTAAAAGCTTCTACATTTGTCGGTCTCAGCAATCCCAGGTTTTCTCTTTATTTTATCTCGCCTTCTATTAATCTCTCTGAATTTCTCTACAGTTCAGATTTAGATGCGCTTAGTCTCCTATTTTAAACGTCCTGCCATAAAGCAGGGGGACTCAGCACAACAAAGTTCATTCTTAGCAATTTATTCAACACGGATGGTAATTTACTATGCTTCGGGTTGTCCCGGAAGATGCAGTTTCATACTGACCATGTGAAGGTGCTTTTTTCAAGGTTAGGAAGTCATGTCTAGCCTTTTCACTAAATAATAGGGTACCGTAGCTCATTATGATAGATCTCTATGCCCACTTTCAAACTTCTGCTACTGATTGCATCTATTCGCATTTGAAGATCATGTGCTCTAAATGTATCTGTCTTCGGCAAAATGAAGGTGTCCCATCAAGACACATTTCCTCTTAATTTACCCAATTCAGTGATCTTAAATCTTCTTCTAGGACCCAGTGGGATAATTCTGGTGATAAGGGGCCTGCTTACCTGATACCTCTAACAATTCTGAACTGCCTATATACATAAGGAGTCTAATGGAAGAGCCGGCCGCGGTGGTCTCGCGGTTCTAGGCGCGCAGTCCGGAACCGTGCGACTGCTACGGTCGCAGGTTCGAATCCTGCCTCGGTCATGGATGTGTGTGATGTCCTTAGGTTAGTTAGGTTTAAGTAGTTCTAAGTTCTAGGGGACTTATGACCACAGCAGTTGAGTCCCATAGTGCTCAGAGCCATTTGAACCATCTAATGGAAGAGGCAGATATTATTCTATTTCGGCCTAATGTAGTTTCAGCTGTAGTCATGTATATGTCAGATCCGTTTGCGTGTGTGTGTATTTATGTGTTTGTGGTCTGTTTTCGACAAAGGTCTTCAAAGCTGAAAGCTTATATTGTGAGAGTCTTTTTGTTGTGCCTATCTGCGACTCAGCATCTCCGCTATATGGTGAGTAGCAACTTTCCTTTTCATAATGTTGTTACATTCCATCCTGTATTTTCCTCTGTTGTGTGAATGCTTGATTTCCCAAAAGACGTCTAGTAACACCTCTTGGGAAAAGTGGTATATAATGCATTGTGACAGGCTGAAGTTCATAGCATAACTGTGGTCAAAACAGTTCGACCTGAGACGTTTGTTTAGAATTTCCTAACCTGCCAGGGTGCACTCTTTTGTAATATGTCAACCAAAGTAGATATGATTACTTCCCAGTCATGAAAGCTGCCCCTTATACAACGCCTCACACACGCTGCTCCATCTAAAACTCGTCTTTACACTGCTTGTGCATCTCAAGGAATGTCCACTGGAAGCCCTTATATACAGTGGCGTGAAGCCTCTAAGTAATCTTCCAATAACCCAAGGATACCCCTCATATTATTTCCTTCCAATATCAGTCTTTGTTAAGCGCACAGATCTCAACCAAACCCAACTACTCATACCAACCTATACTCCAACGACAATCGGTTTCACCCAAAATCCCATAACTTACACAATTCATTCCAACACCCTTGTAAAAACCACGCTCACATGCCACGGTAAATACAGAGTTACGTCATAAATCTATTAAATGCAGTTTAACATTCTTATTGGTGGCAGAAATCCACCATCTCCGAAATTACAATGCTTATAAACTCCTCTAAATTGGGAAAGCTGTCTCACAAACAGTATTCGTTCTCCCTGTTACCTTTATACCAGGTGTCTCTCCTACTAGTCATCAGCGTCATTTTTCTCTTGTGTTTCGGCAGACATTTGTAATTTCGTTATTGCAACGTGTAGCTAGAGTCAGCCTGCTCATCAAGACTTTCATGTAACCCCAGCGTCGATGGAAAGCGTCGGTTTGTTTGCCGTTACGAAAAAATGATTTTAAATCGGAATTTAATGTTCCCATTGGATAGAGCGCTCCAGTATTAGTCCAGTAAGTTACTCATTTCATCGATATTTACTAACATGAACTTTAGCATGGCGGTAGCAGTCAGGGTGGGCCAGAGCGGTACTATCGTGGGTGGAGTATCGGTTATTCCTCGTCTTTCACTGTTCCTATTATTGCAAATCGTTAAAACTAATATGACAATAGAATAATTTGGAACCTTTCTGTCAAATGGGCACGTCAAATTCCACATTAAAAGTCGTTTTGATTGTAACGTGAAAGAAACCGACGCTTATCATGCCGCGCAGGGCGTTGCATGAAAGACGTGATAAGCAGCGTTTCTTTGGGTTAACTCTACAAGTTGCAAAAAAACGAATAAATAAATAAATAATAAAAAAAAATCTACCGAAACATCAGCGAAAATGCACCCAACGAGTTATATATGTATAAACTGATCACCATCCGGCTTTCAGCCTGAGTATATCCCACCAATTCTCATTTACTAGCGAGTGAATGCATCGATATCTGTGCCACCTTTTTTCCCCTGGCTTTCACACTCCACAAAACGTACCACATTGAGATTTTAGTAACTTCAGTACGATCACCTTGCATCAGTTGATGTGAAAATGCCTATGATCTTACGTTGCTTTCTATTCAACCACCAATTCTATGCAACCACAAGCAGCGCCGGTTCAAATATTTTCCACACTACTGTAGGTGTACCCCAGCCCTTCAACCTCACTCTCCACTCATGCATATCGTCTGTACTCCCGTCACCCTTCCAACTCTTGCATTATGGTAAGGAACCTCTTTCTCTGCCACACTCTTCATTCTTGAAAAAGCCCACTGATTCCTTCAGTTGTATTTTAAATAATTTACCTTCTTAAGCTACCAGTGGCTTTTCGGTATCATTCACCAATACTGATTACTGATTATAATACAAACCGTCCTCAGCATCCACCCATTTGGCTTATACGTCCCCATTAACGACCATCACGTTTAATTAACTAACTTACTACCGTACCCAGATTAACGTACAACGCATCCAATAGAGAACAAACAATGCACAGTAACTACCAAAACTGAATCATCCATTTTCCAAACGTATAAAGCATTTTTCAACCTCCTGTGACAATGCCGCCTTTATTTTCGTTCCACCAAATTTTATCAGTCGCTCTATATACATAATCAGACTCCACGTCGCTTTCTGCATTTGCTTAGCTTTCTTCACACCTGTCCTGTAACAGCTCACCATTATCACCCTACCCTCCATCCCTACCATTCAGTTTCCTTCCATACTGAAGAGCTACACATTTCCTACCATAACTGGAAGCGTGACATGAATCACCGGTTTCCAGACCAAGTACTCTGCCAGCCTTGTATCCGTACATCCCATGAATTCTATGCTTACTGACTTTAAATATTCCGCCACAACGAAACTTCAAATCTCTCCCTCTGCCTGACCATGAAATCCTCCCAGAAATTAGTTGAACCTTTCAGATTTCACAGTGACATTCTGATGCTTTCCACGTCAGAACTTTTCCTTTTCCCTCTCGTCTCTTTCCATTTCCAACAGCTAAATTCATGATCCTGATCTACATCATCGCACAAATCTTATCTCCTAAATACAACTTAACTTACAACTCTCAGCACCTGCTTTACACAAAAACCTCAGAGTCTTCCAAATGCCACTCCTCACTCATGGCGGACAGAAAAATGCACGTTCCCACTTACAACGAAGTTTATCGACCTACATATATTTTAGAGTAACGAACAAAAGCGGTTTTTTTTATTTTTACGTTAATTCACAGCAGATCATCTGCGTTCTGTTTTACAGAAATGTTTACTTCAACTCGTTTTTAATATTTAAGCAAATAAATATATGTGTTTTATACCGCCAGTGTGTATTAGGCGAAGAAGTAAGAATAAAGTGAAAAATTCGTCAGATATGTTTGCAAAAATCAATAAGCTTCACGTTTTCGTCAAAGCGATTGAACAGATCAAAATAAAATTCCTTACCAGGCACTTTATATTCGATTTTTAGTTCCAGCATCACTGTGTGTCACCTGGAACTCTCACATTAATAGATTTACGCCAAATTATATTGCCAAGACAGTGAAAAAAATTATTCCTCATTTGCTTTACATCATCTGACATTCTCGCATGCCTAATGCTGCTCAGGTAATGAAGTATAGGATCTCTGCTGTAATCGGTACGAAATCTGGATTCGTTGCTTCTAGCGGCCTCTGATCCTTCAAATCATACCACAAACCAAATGTATTCGGGAGGACTGAACGCTCGCACTTATGGCGGTGTAATCTGGAACTATGTTATTACAAAAGATGAATCTTGACCTATTTTCCTGAAGAATGACACAAAGACCAGATGTACCAGTTGTCAAAATAAATTCGTATTCCGTTTAACAGTTATACAGTCACACATCGACGCACTTGTCTAATAAAATTCAACAGAAGTTTCAACCAAAAGTGATTTCTGTCCCTTCGTATCATACGATTAAGTACCTACATATAAGTTATGCCCGGTAATTAATTACAGTTGTAAACCTGTAGACGGATACGACACGTTTATACCGTATATCCAACGCACGAATGCTCCAGAAGGCGCAGTCGCGATAGGAACCAGAAGGTACTGGGCTTTTGCAGTCGCTGCCTCTGAACGCAAGTCGAGAGCAGCGAAAGGTGCAGTACTACGGGGAAAGGAACAACTCCTCCTGGGAACGTGTCTCGCAGAAGTAAAGTACTTTCTACGTAAAAAGTGTTGGCAATCTAACACTTTTAGAGCCACATGTCAACCGAGTGTCGGGGGTGAGGCAGGAATGAAAGAGAAAAGCTACTTCACGGAACTGCTGCGGATCATTTCGAGTTTCTGGAGAGAGGGCAGCAGCTACTCTGACAATTTTGTCTCTCGGGGGGATGGCAGTTTGTGAAACAAGTAATCGACCAGTGGAAAGTTCTGTATGTTCGTCATTTTGACGGCTTCACAGTTCGGGCAAAGGAAATTTCGTACCATCATACGGAACTTTTATTTTTCAATTTATGACGAAATAAGCTGCGCAGTCTGAAACTAAGAAAGAGTGAAGCTATTGATACAAATGGAAAAATATCTGAAGCATATCACTTATTTAGTATTATCTTAGGCGGTTTAAAATACCTTAAGCAAATGTGTTATTCTGTTATTACACTAAATATCATTATGTATCCAAAACTCTCCTCACAACCTCCATGTTCCATTGACCATTTGAACGATAGTTTATATCGAAATGATATCGAACGAGACGATTCACAAGTTTTCAACAGATGACTGGGGTTAACATTAATGAACACGTTATTTTTTAGTGCTACTCATGCAACTACAATTTCAATTAATTTTTACACTGGCTAAGAGTTTTTAAATGGCACTTCGGCAATAGAAAAAGTTGTTCTAGAGATATGATTTTAGGTCAGATTTGGAACTTATCTATCAGACATTTTATGTCACTGAACAAATGGTCAAAAACTAATGTTGTTGCACATTTAACTCCTTTTTGTGTCACTGACACGTTTAGTAAGGGGAATAAACATTATTTCTCCCTCTAGTGATCTAGGTATTGACCTCACTGTATTCGTAATTCATGATGGACTACTGATAACGAATTTCAATAGAGAGTATATGTTTAGTGATGGTGCAGTTAAATTGCCTAACTCCTTGAAGAGGTACCTACATGACATCCATGAGTGAACACCGCATATTATTGTTACTGCTCCCTTTCGTACAACCAATACTTCCAATCTGACTGGTGAGGCATCCCCGAAACGTATTCCATAAGACGTTATTGAGAGTACATAAGCGAAATATGGCACAATGTTGATTCGTTTGTTTCTAAGACTGGCAATCATATGAGGAATAAACGCAGTTGAACGTAACTGTTTGAGAAAGTAATACACACATCAAAAAATGTTTTGCATCACCCCGGTTCCCGGAACTGAAGATACGAAGGGTGTCCGACAGCCGGTCAGTTCCAGTCATTACACCACGAAGGAGGTACACGGCTGGTGTTCTCTGTAGTTCAACCATGCCTAGACGGTCAATACCGCGGTTCGATCGCGTCCGCATTGATACTTTGTGCCAGGAAGGACTATCAACAAGAGAAGTGTCCAGGCGTCTCGGAGTGAACCAAAGCGATGTTGTTTGGACGTGGAAGAGACTCAGAGAGACAGGATATGTCGATAAGATGCCTCTCTTAGGCCGCCCAAGGGCTACTACAGCAGTGGATGACCGCTACCTACGAATTATGGCTCGGAGGAAGCCTGAAAGCAACGCCACCATGTTGAAGAATGCTTTTCTTGCAGCTACCGGAAGTCGTGTTACGACTCAAACTGTGCACAATGTGCTGCATGATGCGCAACTTCACTCCAGATGTCCTTGGCGAGGTCCACCTTTGCAACCACGACACAATGCAAAGCGGTACAGATGAGCCCAACAACATGCCGAATGGACCGTCCAGGACTGGCATCACGTTCTCTTCACCGATGGGTGTCGCATATACCTTCAACCAGACAATCGTGGTAGACGTGTCTGGAGACAACCCGGTCAGGCTGAACGCCTTCGACACACTGTCCAGCGAGTGCATCAAGATGGAGGTTCCCTGATCTTTTGGGGTGGTATTATGTGGGGCCGACGTACGCCGCTGGTGATCATGGAAGGCGATGTAACGGCTGTATGATACGTGAGTGCCATCCTCCGACCGATAGTGCAAACATGTTGGATGTTGTCAGCATATTTTCGAGGCATTCGCCCCCATCGTGCACTTCTATGAACGTCTTCCTTCAGGATAACGACTTCGCCCGACTATAGTGGCCAGCATGTTCTCCAGGCATGACACCTATCGAACATGCTTGGGACAGATTGAAAAGAGCTGTTTATGGACGACGTGAACCACCCACCACTCTGAGGGATCTACGCCGGATCTCCATTGAGGAGTGGGACAATATAGACCAACAGTGCCTTGATGAACTTGTGGATAATATGCCACGACGAATACACTCATGCATCGATGCAAGAGGGTGTGCTACTGGGTATTAGAGGTACCGGTGTGTGCAACATTCTGGACCACCACCTCTGAAGGTCTCGCTGTATGGTGGTACAACATGCAATGTGTGGTTTTTATGAGCAATAAAAAGGGCGGAAATATTGTTTATATTGATCGCTATTACAATTTTCTGTAAAGGTTCCAGAACTTTCGGAACCAAGTGATGCAAAACTTTTTTGATGTGTGTATTTCTTCCCGTCCAAGACTTCAAGAATATGTTCACCTAGATATTTAGAGCATTCTACCATATCAGCTGACCTATGTTCATTTGCTACGTCATTTGTTGCTATGACTCTGTTGTACAGGGCTAAATAGAGTGTGTTTTGCCAAAATTCTAGGGAGTCAATTTTCAGAGAACCACTTCATAATTCTTTGGAGAATATCATCAATAATCTCGTCTGTTAGTTTTCCTCTAATGAAAATTATAATACTAGTACTGTCTGTGAAAAATACAAATTTTGGCTATTGAATGTTAAACGGTGTGTCATTCACATAACAAGGAATAGGGATGCACCCAAAATAGGACCCTGTGAGACTCCATTTGTAATTTCTCCCCAGTCACTAAAATTTTCTATCCTTACAACATTGTTCGCATTATTCAGCGCGGCTAACTGCATTCCTGTTAAATATGTTTCAGACCAGTTATGTGTAATACCATCGACTCCATTAAATATGAATCTTTCTAAGAGTACAACATGATCAACACAATGAAGCTCCTTGGGAAGATCACAAAAAGTACCATCTGCCAATGCTTTATTATTTGATGTTTGTAATAATTGATGACTGAAAGTATAATCAGCATTCTCCTCTCAGCAATCCGATCAATGATATTTGAAGTAAACTGTTTCTCTTTAAAAGTGAGACTGTTCCTTTTTCAAATATTTTGTTTTTTAGAATTTTTCTACTTTTGTTAATTACAGTGAAACATGTTCGTGATGCTGCCAGTCACTTTACGTTATGTGGAGCTATATTTTAATACATAATCTTTCTTCTTTGGTTGAACCATTTAATCCTATTTTTGGTAGATTTACATGTGATTGTTAAAAGTCCTTGCAACTTGAGAATTATCCATTACAACATTACCTTTTAGTGTAGTTGACATGTTGTAGGGAACACTTACTGGCTGTCCTGTCTTCCTTAATTTTTAACCTTTGTAAAATAAACAACAACAACCTTCAGTCTCCAAATCACGATTTTATTTTAATACACGAAGCATTTTGATCCTGGGCACTTTGATGGTCCACATCAATTTTTTCGAATCCAATTTTGGTCCTGGTAAAACTACCTTCATATATTACATAGTGACAAATTGGGAATTTAAGTTAACAAATCTAAAACAAATCAAAAAATAAATTACTGTTTCCAATAGTTGATACATGTTTTTAAGGTACAGATGAGTACACTTGTATATGTACATATACACACTTTCCATTCCACAGCACATTTGTAAACTAATCAAAAGAAGTCAGAGACTTTCAAACATAAAGATGCTGCATTTCTACAGATATGCATCTGCTATTATTTGAAAGGTAATACATTTCACACAACGACTCTGTTTGAGGTAAAGGGTCCGTTTCATGTCGCCAGGCACTTGGGTCGAGTTATCTAGGCAGATCCACATTTTGTCTCTGATTCACTTGGCCCATAATAAGCTGAAGAGATAGTTTCAAAGAACTTCCGACGTATGTGTTTCATTATTGTATGAGAACCATACATTATCTTCGCATTAATTCCTATCGCATTCATTAGAGGAAAGGAGGAGGTCAGCGGCCATGGTCTATTGTTTCTTGATAATTATACATAGATATCGTTTATAAAGGAAGTATTTCTGTGTATTTCAAATGTTGCTGTAAGTTATCGGATGATTACACTATTAAATAGTTGTTATTTAGAAAAAAAAGAGTTTTAAATTACTGAAAAACCCATAGCTGCTAAACTGTAGTTGTTCATTCAACATGTTTTTAGAAGATTTTTATTTGTGTAACATTATTTATAATTATTCTACGAGATGAAGTTATTAATATGGTATTCTATTTGGAGTACAGTTATGCTGCTATGATGTCACTTATTATGTGACTTTCAAGGTACACGTGGTTAGCTATTGTTGAGCTGTCAAAGTGGTTAAGTCTAAAAGCATCAGCATGATCTTTGTACTGTATATGCACAGTTATTCCAGCTTTGCCTATGTAAAACGCTGGGCAGCTGTTATGTCATAATTTATATATTCTACTGGGTTCCAGTATTTTGGTGCTTATGTTTACTGTTTGAGATAGTGGTATTCCAGTTTGTTGTTTGTAGAGAAGCATATTTTAATATTTGCGTTTCTAAATACATTAGCATTTTTTATGCTGTGATTAAACAGGCAATGTCTATGAAGCTATAAGTTGTGTCACTTGTTATTCTTGTAGTACTTCTATCACTGATGTTGGTCTTTAGGTTATTGGATACACTGTCAGCTGGTTTTCTGAATAGCCATTATTTACTGCAATTACTTTGAAGATACCAGTTTCTTATTTTTGAGTTTTGAAGATAATGTGTGTTCCCTGCTCGACATCGGTCTTCGAATGGTATTGTGATATAATTGTAGGTTGATTTCCTGTAAATATAAAAATTATGTTCTTGGTGTTCATTAACAGTTGCGAGATTTACGAAATTTTTGAATCGATTTTAACTTTATTTCATTGTGAATTGTGAATAATGTGAGACGTTCATAAGTTCATCTTTTGGGCCTTCATATGGGAGTAGAGCATCGTCCACATGCCTTCTGTAGTAAACAATATTTTCAGCAAGTTTATTTTTCCCTTATGATCTGTATTATTAATTATTTCTGGATGTAAAAACTTCTTGCCATTTTCATGACTTTCTTAAGACTTTACTGCAGATTTTGTGGAATGTAAGAAATGTTGGATCTTTACTTATTCTGGCCTCTATATAAATTTTCCTCTCTCTCTCTCCCTCTTTTACATGAAATTTCAGTACCCTTAGTTATCCATAGAATACCTGCTTTTCATGGATTTTCTGCTTAAAGTTTTGGAAAAACAGTATGCAAATATTTACATCACTGTACCATGGAATCAATTGAACCTGACATTAAATCTTTTTCTATAGATGGCTTACCTCATAATACATTTTTTAATCCACTCTTAACTCAATGAGTCCTGTTGTCACTAATAACCTTCACTGCTTTGCACGAACCTGCCCTACCACTGTAATTTTCTCTATTATTTTTTCCATGACCTGCACATCATGGTCGGATAGCCCATTTGACTGGCAGTGGTGTGCCCTAGAATTCTTATGCTAGCGGTGTGTGGGGTGTAGTAAACCACATGTAGACTCTTTATATATTTTGAATATTTTACAATTGAAACACAGTGGTTTAATCAATTGGAAGTTGTTACTCTCTTCTAATATTATTGTATATTATTAAAATACAGTTACAATAATAAAACTGAATTTATTTAACTGAGTGCTAATCACATACAAGTTGTGAATACTGATTCATAGAATACTGACAATTTTCATGTGCAACGCTACTGTATTGAAATTACTGAATACATCTGATTAACACAAACGATCAATATACTGCAGGAAAACGGAAAAACTCTAAACTACGAGACATGCATTACTTGTTATACATCACAAGGTTACAGTCAACAAAATATGTTTTGGTGTAGGTAGCACCACAAAACATTCACTATGCAAAAACATTTTCATGACTCACCATCTAATTTCTCCTTACTGATAAAATCATCAGACAATTCTACGAAATGGTCCATACAAAAATATCTGCCACATCTCTTGCAAATTTATTTTGTTTTGCAGTCTTTATTCCTAAGACATTTCACACAACGACTCTGTTTGAGGTAAAGGGTCCGTTTCATGTCGCCAGGCACTTGGGTCGAGTTATCTAGGCAGATCCACATTTTGTCTCTGATTCACTTGGCCCATAATAAGCTGAAGAGATAGTTTCAAAGAACTTCCGACGTATGTGTTTCATTATTGTATGAGAACCATACATTATTTTCGCATTAATTCCTATCGCGTTCATTAGAGGAAAGGAGGAGGTCAGCGGCCATGGTCTATTGTTTCTTGATACATCATTTGAGGCAGAAAGTTCATCTACAACATGAAAACCACATTTTGTAATATTGTTGAAAATATTGATCTCCAGTTTAGCCATATCACCTGTGCAATCATTAAAGGCAGAATCGTGGTGCATTGCTGACATCAGTAATGCTACTTTATTCTTTTTGTGGACATATGAAACCAAAGTTTTGTCCTCACAGAAACAAAAAATGCTGAAATGAACTCTTCGATCTCGTGCGTTTACAAGTGATGGAGGAATCTCTCTCTTCTTTTTCCGAATTGTACGAACCATTGCAAGTTTATGTAACCTTTTCCTCTATTCCTGCCGCTACAGCTACACTCCAGTACCCCATGACTATTAGATTTTCATCCTCCTTTATATACTATATTACCCTTTCAATATCCTCATACACTTTCTCTCTGTCTTCAACTTAAGTTTGCGACGTCGGCACGTATACCTGACCTATCATTGTAGGTTTTGGTTTGCTTTCAAGTCTGATAAGAACAACCCTGTCACTGAACTGTTCACAGTAACATACTCTCTGCCCTGCCTTCCTGTTCATAACGAATCCTACTCCTGTTATTTATTTATTTATTTATTGTTCCGTGGGACCACATTTAGGAGAAGTCTCCATGGTCATGGAACGAGTCAATACATGAAATTATAACACGATTGTAGAAACAGAATGAAATGAAATATAAGAAACATATTCAGGCGACAAGTCGTTAGTTTAAATAAAGAAAATCAAGAATGTAACACTGGAATTTGCTTAATTTTTTAGCTCTTCCAGGAGCTCCTCGACAGAATAGAAGGAGTGAGCCAGGAGGTAACTCTTCAGTTTAGACTTAAAAGTGTTTGGGCTACTGCTAAGGTTTTTGAGTTCTTGTGGTAGCTTATTGAAAATGGATGCAGCAGAATACTGCACTCCTTTCTGCACAAGAGTCAAGGAAGTGCATTCCACATGCAGATTTGATTTCTGCCTAGTATTAACTGATTGAAAGCTGCTAACTCTTGGGAATAAGCTAATATTACTAACAACAAACGACATTAAAGAAAATACATACTGTGAGGGCAATGTCAAAATTCCCAGACTATTGAATAGGGGTCGACAAGAGGTTTTCGAACTTACACCATACATAGCTCGAACAGCCCGTTTTTGAGCCAAAAATACCCTTTTTGAATCAGAAGAATTACCCCAAAAAATAATACCATATGACATAAGCGTATGAAAATATGCGAAGTATACTACTTTTCGTGTTGAAATGTCACTTATTTCAGATACTGTTCTAATGGTAAATAAAGCGGCATTTAGTTTCTGAACAAGATCCTGAACATGGGCTTTCCACAACAACTTACTATCTATCCATACGCCTAGGAACTTGAACTGTTCCGTCTCGCTTATAACATGCCCATTCTGTCTGATTAAAATGTCAGTTCTTGTTGAATTGTGAGTTAGAAACTGTAAAAGCTGAGTTTTACTGTGATTTAGCATCAAATTATTTTCCACAAGCCACGAACTCATATCATGAACTACATTATTTGATAATGTTTCAATATTACACACAAGATCCTTCACTACCAAGGTGGTGTCATCAACAAACAGAAATATTTTTGAATCACCTGTAATACTAGAAGGCATATCATTTATATAAATAAGAAACAGCAGTGACCCCAGCACCGACCCTTGGGGAACGCCCCATTTAACAGTGCCCCATTGGGACTGAACATCATTACCACTCTCAATATTGCGGAGGATTACCTTCTGCTTTCTGTTCTTAAAGTAGGAGGCGAACCAATTGTAAGCTACTCCCCTTACTCCATAATGTTCCAACTTCTGCAGTAATATTTTGTGGTCAACACAGTCAAAAGCCTTCGTTAAACCAAAGAAAACACCTAACGTTCGCAACCTTTTATTTAATCCGTCCAAAACCTCACAGAGAAAAGAGACTATAGCATTTTCAGTTGTTAAGCCATTTCTAAAACCAAACTGTACATTTGACAGCAAATTATGTGAATTTAAATGCTGCAGTAACCTTGTATATACAACCTTCTCGATAACTTTAGCAAACACCGATGGCATAGAAATAGGTCTATAATTGTCAACATTATCCCTGTCTCCCTTTTTATAAAGTGGCTTCACTACCGAGTACTTTAATCGGTCAGGAAACTGACCACTACTAAAGGAAAAGTTACAGATATGGCTAAGTACTGAGCTAACATACGTGGAACAATACTTCAGTATTCTGCTAGATACCCCGTCATATCCATGAGAGTTCTTGGTCTTTAGTGATTTAATTATTAACTCAATCTCCCTCTTGTCAGTATCATGGAGGAGCACCATTTTATGCAGCTGTTGATATTACCCTATTCTCATCTGACCAGAAATCCTTTTCTTCTGTCCACTTCACTTCACTGACCCCTACTATATCTAGAATGAGCATTTTCATTTCCCTTTTCAGGTTTTCTAATTTCCCTACCACGTTCAAGCTACCGACATTCCACGACCCGACTCGTCGAGCATTATCTTTCGTTGATTATTCAATCTTTTTCTAATGGTAGCCTCCCCCATGGCAGTCCACTCACGGAGATCCGAATGGGGGACTATTCCGGAATTTTTTGGCAATGTAGAGATCATCATAACACTTCTTCAATTACAGGCAATATGTCCTGTGGATACACGTTACGTTGTGTTTAATGCAGTGGTTTCCATTGCCTTTTGCATTCTCATGCCGTTGATCATTGCTTATCCTTCCACCTTTAGGGGCAGTTTCCCACCCCTAGGACAAGATAGTGCTCCGAACCTCTGTCCGCTCCCCCGCCCTCTTTGACAAGGACGTTGGCAGTCTTCGCCGGAAATAAAGTAAGAAAAAAGTGTCATCGTTGCGGTTTGAACCCAGGTTCAAGCAGCAAACACTCCTTTATGTACAGCGATCGAATTTCCTCTTTTGTATTACTGATACTTGTGGCAATAGTGACTGACTTTATATCGGAGTGGTATGTGACTTACAGGTAAGTCTAGCGCTCAGAGTGGATGAAGCCCTAACGCAACTCCATTCGTGATCGGTGGTAAAGTAAACGTATTAAACTGAGACTTTCCGACATGAAGACAGTTTGTATGTAGAAGCTTACTGTAATTTATAAATTCAATCTAGTGCATAAATTTTTCAGATTTGCTTCATTTTTTCCTGGCAGGACCATTTAATTTCGCATCTGACTGTACTGTGGTGACAACAGTTTATCTTCACAAAATAAGGGTATCGGAAGGCAATTGACTACGCATTAGTAAAAATTATTATTTAGCCTAGAATGTCTTTAACAGAATGTGCAGCTAAAGCAACTATCACTAGAAATGGAGTCTTCCTTAGAAATCTCTATTGCTGTTCACATGTGTGTGCAGTTTTTTACAGCTCGTAACATCTGTTAGAAAGTCTTAAGAACACAAATAACAATCTCTTGCACTATACCCAGAGCCCTTTTAACAGAACATCTCTTAAGAGACATTCTTTACAAAGTGATGACTCTACTGGTGCAACCACCACTGGTTTCCAGTATGACGACTTAGTGTAAACGTTGAAAATCGCGTAATATGAAGAAGGTAGGAGCAGTGTTGTTGTATGAAGAAAATTCTGAGGACACTGGCAGAGCTAAACAAGGGACAGAGAGCACAGTACCGCCTGTTGTATGGCGATAACTTATATATATATATATATATATATATATATATATATATATATATATATATACATAGTTTGGCCCTAGTGTTACAAGAGTACAACGTGACAGTTAAGCGCATCTTCCATATATATATATATATATATATATATATATATATATATATATAGTTCGGCCCTAGTGTTACAAGAGTACAACGTGACAGTTAATCGAATCTTCCATCAAATGTGGCAACGTGTCTGCAATTACATTACTCTATCACTTTATGTGTATTATTTCAAACCCATAATCCATTATGGCTGAAGAGCCCAACCCATCTTGCTTATAAAAAATTACATTTAAGAAGGAAACTCAGTACTTGGTGATCACAATATATTTTTGTATGATTCCCATCCAGGTAGTAGTAGAGTTTCTGAACTCACGCACTTTAATGAGTGCTTATTATTTAGGAGTAGTGTATGGTCATTCTCAGTTAGTTAACATTTGCCTTGTAAATTTGATTGGGTATGCAGTGGTGCAGTGGGTTTGTAACCTCCCCCTCACTTATCGACCTTCATGACAGTGAAAAATTAAACCGTGTGCACCTAATGGAAATTTGGGAAAAGCAATCATCACCAAAGTTAATTTGTTGGCAAAGAGGGAGGATAGGGTTATATCTAAATGAAAGGAAAAATGCAAATCAAATTGGTGGAAATTAATTTTGAGAAAAGGGTAAAATTAATAAAGGAAGTATATGTGTGGTCATTGCATTAACAATTAATTGGCGTTAATTAGATATTTGAGATTTGGGGAAAATTACGGTCGCCAGTCCTATGGACAACTACTATAATAACTGAAAATGAAAGATTAATGCACATATAATTAGCACTAAAAGCGTGGCAACTGAAGATTGTCACGTGTTGTGTGAAAACTTAATGTTTGTCAGAAGTAATAAATTTCGCTACACTCTGACTTAATTTAGCAAAAGAATTAATAAAACTGGAGAATTGAAAGTTAATTCAGTGACTGAAATTAATAGTCAGCTTTGTTTCTGAAGCACTACGAAATTCAGTAAAATAAGGTTAGTCTTGGGCTACCTCAACAATCATTTCAAAAGCTACTTGAATCTAAGCAATTTAGAAATAAGAGATTTAACTTTTAACTTGAATTAAATGATTCTGAAAAATTAACAATAGAAAATGTAGTACCTACCAAGCTGAGCTGCAGTCACAGGTAAGGTAAAATATGGTAACAAAACCCTCACTCTTAATTTGTGCTTGTGTAATCTAAATATTGTAGCTAGCTATGAATACTTTAACTGAACCTTGAAATTAAAGCAGTGAAATGGAATGATATTACTTTAATGCTGGAGTTTGAATTTCAACAACACTTTGGTTCATTCCGGAAAAGGAAGGGACCCTGCTTGGTAATGCCATTGGGACAATGAGCAACAAAGGTTCATGCTACATTGCTGTAATTTTGTGAGGCAAATTGAACAGTTTGAAAAGCTGAGGTCTGCCATACAGTTCTAAAACTTTACGTGCTTCCAGTCTTCCTTGTTGGTTGATTGAAGGTTTGAAGTCGTCGATCGAGGAGGTGGCGACAATCACTCATTGTCGGCCGTCGGTGTTGCAGAAGCTGGATGTTGGCGCGTCTTCTTCTCGACACGGTGATCAGGCGAAATGGGCTCTTGATGTGCGCCAGCTAATGCTTCCCGTTGTGGGGCAGCTGGTGGAATTTATGTTGTTATTTAAATATAGAATGTAATGTAGAAAAGATGCATTTCCCTGCCGATGCACCATATGTGGGGCGGCAGGTGGAATTTATTTTTGCTATATAAAATGTAGCATGTAATGTAGATGCACCATATGTGGAGCGGCGGGTGGAATTATTGTTATTTAAATGTTCCTATTATTTATTTAATGCTGTTGTTTGCCGTTCTCAACACTGGCTCTCTAACTACAATATTGGCAACCAGAAAGTGATTAGCACAACGTGAAGCCTGTAATTAGAATTCATAGTGCCCCCTTCATCTGAGAAATACACTTATAGCTACAGCTTATAGCTCTGAGCAATTATGAGATTGTCTGGGATTCATAATCAAAAACGATTCTGTCTAAAATGTTCACTATATTCTGAAAGTCACAGGCCAAAAAAAAAGTATCCACACAATCCAACTACCAGAGCAGTTCAGAGTCTAATGCGCTGATGCAACTATAACTGTACAAATTAACTGTTTAAGTGAATGCTCGCCATAATTTGATGATAATGTTCATCAAACGCCACGCTAAATAGTGGTAGACTGTTTGTCCCGCGGCGGCACGTGAAAATACGACATACGCAAACTGAAGATAGATCATTGAAGTCATCACAGAATTAACACTTCAGTCGAAAACTATTTCATGGTTACGCGTATCCCGAGTAACTTATTACGGCATCCGAGGCTGTTTATAGCAATGATACCGATGCGACGTGACTCCCGGCACAGATGGTGTGCTAATCAGCGTCTGGAGAGAACTGGGGCCTACTTCTCTCGCGCAGCGTTCTTATATATAAAGCCGCGGTGCGGACGGCTAAGGGAACGCCTCATCAATTCCGCTCTCCCGACTAGCCGCTGGGCTAGTAATGCACCACTTTTAAGTTATCGAATAAATCGTTTCTTCCTTTGCTGATGGCCGATGAAGCTCTCAATTTAAATATGCATTCGGCACACAGGTAAATAATCATAATAAAAGTTTGACGTGGCTAAGTTAAATATTTTGGGCGAGAGAATTAATTTAATTACACTGCACGCAGTAGACGAGCTTTGAACTTGCCCTTTGGAGATACGCTATCGCTATAGTTTTATAGTTATTCAGTTGAAACTTCTCACATCTTTATGATTATAGAGGATCTCCCTTGTACTCAAATTTAAACATCCTAGCTTTATTTATTCGCCTACTTAATCTATCTTGCTTCCTTAATTTCTAAGACAAAAACCAGAAAATCATGAATTTCAACTAAAATTTTAATTTGTGAGATCCAGAATACTTTATCTACTAAATTATTATGAAAAAGGAATCTAAATATAAATTTTTAAGCTTCTAGCTCTTTTCTGTTGTGCCAATGATTTTTACAGAAAAATGTCCAAATTTCGAAAATGGTTACAGTTATTGAACTGATATTCATCACATATTGATTTAGTATTGCTCCTGACATGCTACAACCGTTTCAGGTTCTTTACTTGATTTTTAAAGTATTGCGCAACATTTATGACGTCAGAGCTAGTTACAGCGGACTGGGCTGGCACACAATGGAAAGACTGATGTGAATTTTATAAGGTGTGACTATACTGCTTCCCTACACCGTCCGCGGCACAGTGTCAGAAACTATCATAGCACGTCGAGCGCAATTACATGCTGCCAAACCCCGAAAGCGCGGCAACGAGAGGGAGCATCACACAACACACCTGCTCCACCGCCCTCCTCCAGCCAGACTCCCTCTGCCCGCGCTCCACGCGGCAGAGTTAACAGTACCAAAGATCCTAAACACTTTGGTTCTCCACACGACCTATCGATGTAGTCGTTCGATAGCATAGTTTTCCCTAGGCAAGACCCAGCGTAAAAATACAAATAATATTTGCAAAACAAACCATTTATACATCGACATAAATGCATAAATATACATACATACAAATAGTAAAACAATTACAATATATAAAGATACAGAAATGTCATATCTTCAGGTAACAAAATCAGGAAAAAAAATTATAGTACAATAGATGGAAATAGGAGGATATGTAATTCCGGCGTTACAGGTTTTCCATCCATGTCCTGAATTTGAAACAGGCAAGTCCACAGTCAACCAACAAGGCATCACAAGTTCAGCATAAATCCTTAGATATGGCAGGATGGCACAATAGTTAGGAATTTACTAAGGCTTCTTTAATTCTTTTAAATGCCATCTGACATTTACGCGACTAAACCCAAACTACTTGCTTCCACAGTAAATTCAGCAATGATTGACATTTCAGTACTTGATCAGGAATGAGCCAACAGCAAAATGAAGTGACCCCTACAAAGGCCTTCAGTTGCTTCTTCATTCTTAGTACTGTAAAATTCTTTATAGAGTAGATTTTTCCATTTCCAGTTAAAATATCATGCAGTACAGCAATGTGTCACAAAAAATTTAGTTTCACCCTAACAAATTTTCACTTTAGCAGGCTCTCAGTTACTCCGCATCGTTGAAATCTTTCTAAAATCCAATTAACCAGCTCTACATGCACATCTCAAATAAGTGTGGCAGTTATTGAATCATCAACACATAAGTTGACTTAGCGCAACAAATCTGCCCTAACATACAATCAACAGCAGCTGTGAACAAGTCCAAAGGGCATGACAAATAACTATTCCTGCCATTAATAAATATGTGTACATCCAAAATAGCTCCTCTAATAGATATTTAAGGCCCTGAAACCTTTGCATTTGCTTGTCACGGTTTTCAGGCCTAGCTCTCACTCATCTCATTATTTCGTTTCTCCCCCTCGTATCTATCACCAATCTGAGGTTGCCTCAAACTATTGCCACAGATAGTAAAGGATTGCAAAATGGACTTGAAGATCGTTCTATAATTTTCCAGTACAACATTTTTCTGCTTCCCTTTGTCATAGTTTTGACCATGGAATGGGACATGAGGCGTAACAAAATGGTTCATGTTGTTGTTGTTGTGGTCTTCAGTCCTGAGACTGATTTGATGCAGCTCTCCATGCCAATCTATCCTGTGCATGCTCAAAAATGGTTCAAATGGCTCTGAGCACTATGGGACTTAACATCTTAGGTCATCAGTCCCGTAGAACTAAGAACTACTTAAACCTAACTAACCTAAGGACATTACACGCATCCATGCCCGGAGCAGGGTTCGAACCTGCGACCGTAGCAGTCCCGCGGTTCAGGACTGCAGCGCCTAGAACCGCATGGCCACCGCGGCCGGCCCTGTGTAAGCTCCTTCATCTCCCGGTACCTACTGCAACCCACATCCTTCTGAATCTGCTTAATGTATTCATCTCTCGGTCTCCCTCTACGATTTTTACCCTCCACGCTGCCCACCAATACTAAATTGGTGATCCCTCGATGTCTCAGAACATGTCATACCAACCGATCCCTTCTTCTAGTCAAGTTGTACCACAAACTTCTCTCCAATCCTATTCAATACCTCCTCATTAGTTACGTGATCTACCCACCTAATCTTCAACATTCTTCTGTAGCACCACATTTCGAAAGCTTCTATTCTCTTCTTGTCCAAACTATTTATTGTCCACGTTTCACTTCCATACATGGCTACACTCCATACAAATACTTCCAGAAACGACTTCCTGACACTTAAATCTATACTCGATGTTAACAAATTTCTTTTCTTCAGAAACGCTTTCTTTGCCACTGCGTCTTCATTTTATATGCTCTCTACTTCGACCGTCATCAGTTATTTCGCTCCCCAAATAGAAAAACTCCTTTACTACTTTAAGTGTCTCATTTCCTAATCTAATTCCCTCAGCATCATCCGACTTAATTCGACTACATTCTATTATCCTCGTTTTGCTTTTGTTGATGTTCATCTTCTATCCTCCATTCAAGACACTATCCATTCCGTTCAACAGCTCTTCCAAGTCCTTTGCTGTCTCTGACAGAATTACAGTGCCATCGGCGAACCTCAAAGTTTTTATTTCTTCTCCATGGATTTTAATTCCTACTCCAAATTTTTCTTTTGTTTCCTTCACTGCTTGCTCAATATACAGATTGTATAACATCGGGGAGAGGCTACAACCCTGTCTCACTCCCTTCCCAACCACTGCTTCCCTCTCATGTCCCTTGACTCTTATAATTGCCATCTGGTTTCTGTACAAACTGTAAATAGCCTTCGCTCCCTGTATTTTACCCCTGCCACCTTTAGAATTTGAAAGAGAGTATTCCAGTCAACATTGTCAAAAGCTTTCTCTAAGTCAACAAATGCTAGTAACGTAGGTTTCTCTTTCCTTAATCTTTCTTCTAAGATAAGTCGTAAGGTCAGTATTGCCTCATCTGTTCCAACATTTCTACGGAATCCAAACCCAATCTTCCCCGAGGTCGGCTTCTACCAGTTTTTCCATTCGTCTGTAAATAATTCGCGTTAGTATTTTGCAGCTGTGGCTTATTAAACTGAAAATTCGGTAATTTTCACGTCTGTCAACACCTGCTTTCATTGGGATTGGAATTATTATATTCTTCTTGAAGTCTGAGGGTATTTCGCCTGTCTCGTACATCTTGCTCACCAGATGGTAGAGTTTTGTCAGGACTGGCTCTCCCAAGACCGTCAGTAGTTCTAATGAAATGTTGTCTACTCCTGGGGACTTGTTTCGACTCAGGTCTTTCAGTGCTCTGTCAAACTCTTCACGCAGTATCATATCTCCCATTTCATCTTCATCTACATCCTCTTCCATTTTCATAATATTGTCCTCAAGTACATCGCCCTTGTATAGACCCTCTATATACTCCTTCCACCTTCCTGCTTTCCCCTCTTTGCTTAGAACTTGGTTTCCATCTGAGCTCTTGATATTCATACAAGTGGCTATCTTTTCTCCAAAGGTCTCTATAATTTTCCTGTAGGCTGTATCTATCTTACCCCTAGTGAGATAAGCCTCTACATCCTTACATTTGTCCTCTAGCCATGCCTCTAGCCATGCCTGCACTTCCTGTCGATCTCATTTTTGAGACGTTTGTATTCCTTTTTGCCTGCTTCATTTACTGCATTTTTATATTTTCTCCTTTCATCAATTAAATTCACTATTTCTTCTGTTACACAAGGATTTCTACTAGGCCTCGTCTTTTTATCTACTTGATCCTCTGCTGCCTTCACAACTTCATCACTCAGAGCTACCCATTCGTCTGCTACTGTATTTCTTTCCCCCATTCCTGTCAATTGTTCCCTTATGCTGTCCCTGAAACTCTGTACAACCTCTGGTTTAGTCAATTTATCCAGGTCCCATCTCCTTAAATTCCCACCTTTTTGCAGTTTCTTCAGTTTTCATCCACAGTTCATGACCAATAGATTGTGGTCCGAGTCCACATCTGCCCCTGTAAATGTCCTACAATTTAAAACCTGGTTCCTAAATCTCTGTCTTACCATTATATAATCTATCTGATACCTTTTAGTATCTCCAGGATTCTTCCATGTATACAACCTTCTTTTATGATTCTTGAACCACGTGTTAGCTATGATTAAGTTATGCTCTGTGAAAAATTCTACCAGACGGCCTTCTATTTCATTTCTTAGCCCCAATCCATATTCACCTACTATGTTTCCTTCTCTCCCTTTTCCTACTGTCGAATTCCAGTCACCCATGACTATTAAATTTTCGTCTCCCTTCACTACCTGAATAATTTCTTTTATCTCATCATACATTTCTTCAATTTCTTCGTCTTCTGCAGAGCTAGTTGGTATATAAACTTGTACTACTGTAGTAGGCATGGGCTTCGTGTCTATCTTGGCCACTATAATACGTTCACTATGCTGTTTGTAGTAGCTTACCCGCACTCCTAGTTTTTTATTCATTATTAAACCTACTCCTGCATTACCCCTATTTGATTTTGTATTTATAATCCTGTATTCACCTGATCAGAAGTCTTGTTCCTCCTGCCACCGAACTTCACTAATTCCCACTATATCTAACTTTAACCTATCCATTTCCCTTTTTAAATTTTCTAACCTACCTGCCCGTTTAAGGGAGCTGACATTCCACGCTCCGATCCGTAGAATGCCAGTTTCTCCTGATAACGACGTCCTCTTGAGTAGTCCCCGCCGGGAGATCCTAATGGGGGACTATTTTACCTCCGGAATATTTTACCCAAGAGGACGCCATCATCATTTAATCATACAGTAAAGCTGCATGCCCTCGGGAAAAATTACGACTGTAGTTTCCCCTTGCTTTCAGCCGTTTTGGTTAGTGTTACAAGGCCAGATCAGTCAATCATCGAGACTATTGCCCCTGCAACTACTGAAAAGGCTGCTGCCCCTCTTCAGGAACCACACGTTTGTCTGGCCTCTCAACAGATATCCCTCCGTTGTGGTTGCACCCACGGTACGGCTATCTGTATCGTTGAGGCACGCAAGCTTCCCTACCAACGGCAAGGTCCGTGGTTCATGGGAGGAGGAAATGGTTCATGTGCTATCAAATTCATATGTAAACTTTTATCACACAGAGCTATTCAAACACTGTAATATCATCCATTAAAGCTTTACTCGGATCTGCTTGGTGATATTCGAGTGAGACATTTTTTCATTAATCTGCGTTTCTAAACCCAAACGTTATTTACTCGTGCTACTGCACTGTATTGCTTTTGGGTTTCCTTACCTATAAATCTGATTTTCACACACCAGCAGCATTTGTTGTGATCAAGTTCTGTTTTTATTTCAAAGTCACCACTTCACAAACATTAATAATAAATTTGCATTTTCCAGTAGAGAGATGTTTTTGTGCATAAGTGCCCATCAGAAAAATCAATACCTACTTAACCAATGTCGTTTCTGTGAGGAATATGCCAACTGCTAATACATTTCCTAGGGTAATTGGTATGTAGGCCTCCCACATCACATTCCCTGATCATGTTCCTATAGATTGTGCTACATGGACATTCCTATTTCGCAAACAGGGTACATCTACTTTCTCACATAATTTTCCATAAAAGCTGAGGGAAATCACGCTTTTCCAACACATACATCCATAATCAACGTCTATATTCATATGTATGCAATAAGAGCAGTCAGTGACACTGACGCTTTCATAAAGTAAATCCTAGTTCTTATACGTTATTGCTGGCACAGATACTCTGTGTAAGTTTTACTTTTCTATATTTGCACCTTTTCCCTCCTTCAAGCAACCACCTGAGGCTACAAACGATCGAATTCAGGTCTCCATCTTACGAACAAATGATCAATTACCATAATGGATCCCGTTTGCATCTCAATTTAAACTGCAGATTCCTTGACTTGCTCCAGTGGGTGGTTCCGCTGAATAGGTCAGGAGTCAACTATACGCAGGAGACGGCTACACGGGTAGCAGGGGCTGTGTGGCTTGGACTGGGCGGGTTTTTATGTTGGGGGTTTTCGGGAAAACACAAGAAGGTCTTCAGTCACAAAGTGTGCAGGCCGGACACAGGAAAAACGTAGATAAAGGAACCATCGGTATAACAGTTGTAAATTTTCGTACCTGTATTGGGAAAGTACCAGAGCTCCAACCGCTAATAGAAAGCACTCACGCAGTAAAAGCTGGCTAAAGCTGGAGATAAGCTCAGCGGAAATTTTTCCGAAAAACCCAACTGTGTTCCGAAAGGAAAGGCTAAACATGATTGGCGGCCGCGTGTTTGTTGCTGTTAGAGGTAATTTATCTTGTCGCAAAGTTGAAATAGATATTTCCTGTGTGTTAGTATGGGCAGAGGTCATTGTTGCCAACCGGAAAAAAAATTATAATTCGATCCTTTTACCTACCTCCCAATACAGATGATACAATTGGTGAAAGGTTCTAAGAACATATGAGTTAGATTTCAAACACGTACCCGACCCATACGATTATAGTTGGTGGTAACATTAATTTACCCTTGATACGTTGGCGAAAGTACATGTTTAATTCCGGAGGTACGCGTAAAACATCATCCGAAATTGTACTAAACGCATTCTCTGAAAATTATTTCGAGAAATTAGTTCATGAGCCCACGCGAATCGTAACCGTTGTCAAAACACACTTGACCTCTTAGCAGCAAATAATACTGAGATAATAATGAGCATCAAAACGGATACAGGGATTAGTTAACACAGGGCTGTTGTAGCGAGATTGAATACTGAAACCTCCAAATTCTCCAAAAATAAACGAAAAATATACCTATTCAAAAAAGCAGATAAAAATGGACTTGACTTCTTCGTGAGAGACAATCTCCATTCCTTCCTAATTAATAATATAAGTGTAGACCAGATGTGCCTTCAACTCAAAGAAATAGTATCGGTAGTATTTGAAAGATTTATACCAAACACATTAACAAACGACGGAGCTGTTCTTTCTTGGTACAAGAAACGGGTCAAAACACTGTTGCAGAAACAACGAAACAAACGTGCCAAATTTAAACAAATTCTCGGCGTATGTAAAGTATGTTAACATGAAGACAAAATCAATGCCTTATCTGCACTATATCAATGGAGATACTATTGAAGACAGTGCTGCCCAAGCAGAATTACTAAACACAGCCTTCTTAAATACCTTCACAAAAGAAGACGAAGTGAATATTCCAGAATTCGAATCAAGAAGAGCTGCCAACATGAATAACGAAGAAGCAAATATCCTCGGAGTGTTGAAGCAACATAAATTACTTAATAAAAGCAAGTCTTCTGGTCCAGAGTGTATACTAATTAGATTCCTTTCAGATTATGCTGCTGCAGTAGCTACATACTTAACTATCATATATAACCGTTCGCACGACGAAAGATCCGTATACAAAGACTAGAAAGTTGCTCAGGTCACACCAATATTCAAGAATGGTAGTAGGAATAATCGACTAAATTACAGGCCTATATCATTAACGTCGATATGCAGCAGGATTTTGGAACATATATTGCGTTCGAACATTATGAATTACCTCGAAGACAACGGAAGGAAACGGTATATTGACAGCACGTATTTATAAAACTTCGTTGTTTTGAAACACAAGTGACTCTTCACGCTCTTGAAGTGTTGAGTGCTATTGACATCGGATATCAGATTTATTCCGTATTTCTGGATTTCCGGAAGGCTTTTGACACTGTACCACACAAGCGGCTTGTAGTGAAATTGCGTGCTTGTTGAATATCGTCTCAATTATGATACTGGATTCGTGATTTCTTGTCAGAGAGATCACCGTTCGTAGTAACTGACGGAAAGTCGTCGAGTAAAACAGAAGTGATTTCTTGCGGTCCCCAGGATAGTGTTATAGGCCCTTTGCTGTTCCTTAACTATATAAACGATTTGGGAGACAATCTGAACAGCCGTCTTAGGTTGTTTGAAGATGACGCTGTCGTTTATCGACTTATAAAGTCATCAGAAAAGATATCTGTATGGTGTGAAAATTGCAAATTGACACTAAATAACCACAAGTGTGAGGTCATCCACACGAGTGCTAAAAGGAATACGTTAAACTTCGGTTACACCTTAAATCAATCAAATCTAAAGGCCGTAAATTCAAATAATACCTAGTACTTACAATTACTAACCATTTAAATTGGAAGGAGTACATAGAAAATGTGGGGAAGGGTAACTAAAGACTGCGTTTTATTGGCAGGAAACTTAGAAAATATAACAGATCTACTAAGGAGACTGCCTACACTACGCTTATCCGTCCTCTTTTAGAATACTGCTGCGCGGGGTGGGATCCTTACACAGATCTATTAAGGAGACTGCCTACACTACGCTTATCCGTCCTCTTTTAGAATACTGCAGCGCGGGGTGTGATCATTACCAGATAGGATTGACGGTGTGCACCGAAAAAGTTCAAAGACGGGCAGCACGTTTTGTACTATCGCGAAATATGAGAGAGAGTGCCATTGGTACAGGATTTGGGATGGATATCATTAAAACTAAGGCGTTTGTAGTTGTGGCGGAATCTTCTCACGAAATTCCAGTCTCCTACCTTTCCTCCGATGCGAAAATATTTTGCTGATGCCGACCTACACAGGAAGAAACGATCACCACGATAAAATTAGGGAAATAAGAGATCGTACCGAGAGATATAGGTGTTCGTTCTTTCCGCGCACTGTACGAGATTGGAACAATAGAGAATTGTGAAGGTGGTCCGATGAACTCAGTGCCAGGCACTTATATGTGATTTGCAGGCTATCCATGTAGATGTAGATGAAACTCTGCCACTTAGGAGTGACACTTTTTATGCCTGATTGGTTGTTCCACCGCACTTGTCTGGCGAGTTAGAATAACCATGGTTGAAACTCTGAAGTTTTTTCCATTGCTTTTTATGATTATATCAATTACTATTATTATTATTATTACTATCATTATTATTATTTCAATTATTGTTAAAGTTGTTATTACCGTTCTGGTTCTCACCATTCGTATTTGCATGTTGATTACTCTTTTCATACTTCTTATACCCTCCATTATGAGTTTGACGCTTATTCCAATATTTATTATTCTGTGAAGATGCCTTTACACCTGTGTACATTAAACCGGGCAAGTCTAACAGAGACATACGTTCTTCTATGTTGAATTCAGACACATCGACTAACTACTCTTAATATGAATGGGTAGTTTCCCCTTCAGTATTCTAATAAAAATCACTGTATGTCACTCTGTCATTCTGGATTATTCCAATATCTGGATTTATTCATTTACTTTGCTCAGGCTTTGCTCAGGCTTCCTTGGCGTATGTAGAAGGGCTCGTAATTATATACCTCTTTGCATAACCTTTCCTGCACTCCTGCCAACCAGTACTTAGCCAAGAATGCCCTTACATATTCCTCATATGTTTGGCAATATTCAGCAACGTCCATCGCCCTCCAGGTGGCTTTGACTGGAAAAAAGACTATCTCGAATACATTTCGATGTGTGTATGGTCACAAATGTAGCATTACTCTGTGAAATGCTTTCGTAAAAACAACGCATGTACACATTTTTTAAATGACATGAAAACTAGCAATTGTCAACGTCATATCAGGTTCTCTTCTAACATCATATCCATGAAATACGGCACTGTTCTCCCATCACATTATAAATTTTGTGACTCAGCGACTGTTGGAGCAGACTGCACAAGCAGTAATTTTCTGCATCTGGCCTAAGAAGCAAAAATTTCTTCCAAGCCTGTCCCTGATTTGTTGTATTTGGCTACAGACAGGATTGTGGCACAGCAAAAGGGATTGATTTGGTTTTTCATGTACTTTTTGCCATTCATTAGCAGTTGGCATATCTTCCCCTATTCGTATCTCATACATTTCTATGGAAACCTTACCTGTAGCTTTTTTAATTTTTATGTCAGTGATCTGGGAAAATTTTGTTAGCCTTATCTAATGCCCAAGCAGTGAATTCACCTGCTAAGATATCTCGTTGCATTTCTAATCGTTCGCCCTTCATCTTTTCCCTTCAATAGATTTAGACCACAAAACTGTGTCTAACCACTCGAATTGTGTCTGTTTAACATCATTTACTTCAGTGGATAGTTGTTGCACTGCTGTGTGGATGACAGTGTGTGAGATATTTGAAGCAGCTATCTCATCTGATATGTTCCTATGCAAGTGCATGATGTTTAGCACTATTGTCACTAATTTTGGATGCAACAGCATTTTGTTACTTAGTAATTTTTGAAAACTTATCTAGTTCTAAAAACAATGCATCTTACTTTAATGCCACACTCCCTTGTTTTAAAGATAAACTGTCTTGTTTGATTGATATATAATTGTGCTTGGTATTAAACTCTAATGCCATAAATTTTGTTTCAATGACATGATATCTTGCTTTAGTGTCATGTCAACTTCGATAAATCTCCTAGATAGTTAAGTACCTACAACAATGTCGAAGATACCGATTCTAGTACTCTTAAATAAAACGGCAAAAGACTGTGTGGCTGGTTATTCAGTGCGACTTTTCCTTCTCATGCCGGGTTTGATTCGCCTACCGTTTCAACAGCATTATACATATTAGCTATCTGTGAATGGATATTATCCATTCCAAAGTAAATTAAAATTAGCAAAATCCCTATTTAATTTCACCTAAACAGTTATCACAGTGAGTATATTATTCAATGGAGTCAAATGATATTAATTACACCACAATTCGGTTTGTAAGAGAAACAGTCTCTAAGTGTTTGAGTGATTCATATAATTGAAAAACTCTTTCTGCAGCGAGCCTATGACCAAATTTTTTTCAAAATTACGCTATAGAATTGTGAAAGATTCTGTATTAAACATGACACATGTGAGATTTCACGAAGAAGTTTAACTTTACTTATAGATTTCTGCTCGTGAATTGCAATTTCTGGGGATTCTAAAATTTTATAATTCTTTTTCTCTTCAGTCGGTTTAGTATTGATTGAGCTCCATGAAATAGAAAGAAAACTTTCGTTAATATGCATGAAGTGGAGACGTATCAATTTTCCAAAGCGTCCTCTAACAAGCGCTACTTACAGCATCTCTAAGCTTTTAACGCATAGAATATACATGTAGCAAATCCTACTCGTCCGATCGGGTGAAATGAAATTTCATGAAAACTAAATTTTAATGCAAATCACATTAAAGCCAAAGTTATTCCTTCAATTACATTCATCTTGGATGTGAAAGTCCTAGTGTCAGTAAACGAAATAATAATAAATCATCATTAACCGTAGCTAACACAAATAGGATACTAATGCATGACGTAGTAAAAATATTCCTCTAAGAGAATGCTAGGTATTTAGTCCCAGCTTCAAATTGATTGTTGTTGTTGTGGTCTTCAGTCCTGAGACTGGTTTGATGCAGCTCTCTATGCTACACTATCCTGTGCAAGCTTCTTCGTCTCCCAGTACCTACTGAAACCTACATCCTTTTGAATCTGCTTAGTGTATTCATCTCCTGGTCTCCCCCTACGATTTTTACCACCCCCGCTGCCCTCCAATACTAAATTGGTGATCCCTTGATGCTTCAGAACATGTCCTACCAACCGATCCCTTCTTCTAGTCAAGTTGTGCCACAAACTTCTCTTCTCCCCAATCCTATTCAATACCTCCTCATTAGTTACGTGATCTACCCACCTTATCTTCAGCAATCTTCTGTAGCACCACATTTCGAAAGCTTCTATTCTCTTCTTGTCCAAACTAGTTATCGTCCATGTTTCACTTCCATACATGGCTACACTCCATACAAATACTTTCAGAAACGACTTCCTGACACTTAAATCTATACTCGATGTTAACAAATTTCTCTTCTTCAGAAACGATTTCCTTGCCATTGCCAGTCTACATTTTATATCCTCTCTACTTCGACCATCATCAGTTATTTTACTCCCTAAATAGCAATACTCCTTTACTACTTTAAGTGTCTCATTTCCTAATCTAATTCCCTCAGCACCATCCGACTTAATTTGACTACATTCCATTATCCTCGTTTTGCTTTTGTTGATGTTCATCTTATATCGTCCCTTCAAGACACCATCCATTCCGTTCAACTGCTCTTCCAAGTCCTTTGCTGTCTCTGACAGAACTACAATGTCATCGGCGAACCTCAAAGTTTTTATTTCTTCTCCATGGATTTTAATACCTATTCAGAATTTTCTTTTGTTTTCTTTACTGCTTGCTCAATATACAGATTGAATAACATCGGGGAGAGGCTACAACCCTGTCTTACTCCCTTCCCAACCACTGCTTCCCTTTCATGTCCCACGACTCTTATAACTGCCATCTGGTTTCTGTACAAATTGTAAATAGCCTTTCGCTCCCTGTATTTTACCCCTGCCACCTTTAGAATTTGAAAGAGAGTATTCCAGTCAACATTGTCAAAAGCTTTCTCTAAATCTACAAATGCTAGAAACGTAGGTTTGCCTTTCCTTAATCTTTCTTCTAAGATAAGTCGTAAGGTCAGTATTGCCTCACGTGTTCCAGTATTTACACGGAATCCAAACTGATCTTCCCCGAGGTCGGCTTCTACTAGTTTTTCCATTCGTCTGTAAAGAATTCGTGTTAGTATTTTGCAGCTGTGGCTTATTAAACTGATTGTTCGGTAATTTACACATCTGTCAACACCTGCTTTCTTTGGGATTGGAATTATTATATTCTTCTTGAAGTCTGAGGGTATTTCGCCTGTTTCATACATCTTGCTCACCAGATGGTAGAGTTTTGTCAGGACTGGCTCTCCCAAGGCCGTCAGTAGTTCCAATGGAATGTTGTCTACTCCGGGGGACTTGTTTCGACTCAGGTCTTTCAGTGCTCTGTCAAATTCTCCACGCAGTATCGTATCTCCCATTTCATCTTCATCTACATCCTCTTCCATTTCCATAATATTGACCTCAAGTACATCGCCCTTGTATAGACCCTCTGTATACTCCTTCCACCTTTCTGCTTTCCCTTCTTTGCTTAGAACTGGGTTTCCATCTGAGCTCTTGATGTTCATACAAGTGGTTCTCTTATATCCAATGGTCTCTTTAATTTTCCTGTAGGCAGTATCTATCTTACCCCTAGTGAGATAAGCCTCTACATCCTTACATTTGTCCTCTAGCCATCCCTGCTTAGCCATTTTGCACTTCCTGTCGATCTCATTTTTGAGACGTTTGTATTCCTTTTTGCCTGCTTCATTTACTGAATTTTTATATTTTCTCCTTTCATCAATTAAATTCAATATTTCTTCTGTTACCCAAGGATTTCTACTAGCCCTCGTCTTTTTACCTACTTGATCCTCTGCTGCCTTCACTATTTCATCCCTCAAAGCTACCCATTCTTCTTATACTGTCTTTCTTTCCCCCATTCCTGTCAATTGTTCCCTTATGCTGTCCCTGAAACTCTGTACAACCTCTGGTTCTTTCAGTTTATCCAGGTCCCATCTCCTTAAATTCCCACCTCTTCGCAGTTTCTTCAGTTTTAATCTACAGGTCATAACCAATAGATTGTGGTCACAGTCCACATCTGCCCCTGGAAATGTCTTACAATTTAAAACCTGGTTCCTAAATCTCTGTCTTACCATTATATAATCTATCTGATACCTTTTAGTATCTCCAGGGTTTTCCATGTATACAACCCTCTATCATGATTCTTGTGCTCTTGTGCTCTTGTGCTCTGTGCAAAATTCTACCAGGCGGCTTCCTCTTTCATTTCTTAGCCCCAATCCATATTCACCTACTACGTTTCCTTCTCTCCCTTTTCCTACTGTCGAATTCCAGTCACCCATGACTATTAAATTTTCGTCTCCCTTCACTATCGGAATAATTTCATTTATTTCCTCATACTTTCTTCAATTTCTTCGACATCTTCAGAGCTAGTTGGCATATAAACTTGTACTACTGTAGTAGGTGTGGACTTCGTATCTATCTTGGCCACAATAATGCGTTCACTAAGCTGTTTGTAGTAGTTTACCCGCGTTCCTATTTTCCTATTCATTATTAAACCCACTCCTGCATTACCCCTATTTGACTTTGTGTTTATAACCCTGTAGTCACCTGACCAGAAGTGTTGTTCCTCCTGCCACCGAACTTAACTAATTCCCACTATATCTAACTTTAACCTATCCATTTCTCTTTTCAAATTTTCTAACCTACCTGCCCGATTAAGGGACCTGACATTCCACGCTCCGATCCGTAGAACGCCAGTTTTCTTTCTCCTGATAACGACATCCTCTTGAGTAGTCCCCGCCCGGTGATAAGAATGGGGGACTATTTTACCTCCGGAATATTTTACCCAAGAGGACGCCATCATCATTTAATCATAGAGTAAAGCTGCATGCCCTCGGGAAAAATTACGGCCGTAGTTTCCCCTTGCTTTCAGCCGTTCTCAGTACCAGCACAGCAAGGCCGTTTTGGTTATTGTTACAAGGCCAGATCAGTCAATCATCCAGACTGTTGCCCTTGTAACTACTGAAAAGGCTGCTGCCCCTCTTCAGGATCCACACGTTTGTCTGGCCTCTCAACAGATACCCCTCCGTTGTGGTTGTACCTACGGTAGGCCTATCTGTATCGCTGAGGCACGCAAGCCTCCCCACCAACGGCAAGGTCCATGGTTGATGGGGAGGGGGGGGGGGGGTCAAGTTGATTATATATCTTATATAATCAGTACTGAGGTACTGTTTTATGCAACACGCAAATTATTCTTATATTGTGTTATTTAACGTAAGATAGTTACTCAAGTGTATCTTCTTACAAGATCTTGGTGAATCAAGGCAAGCAATAGAGAGCAGAAAGAGTAATGGACAGTGATGATTTCAAGTTTTCGGACTTCATGACAGCCAGCGGAGCATTATCACTTGCATCCACATTACACACCAAGCAGAGATAAACTTCTGACACAAAGTGTGCACTTGCAAATGTAATACCATACTTCCTTAATAAGGAGGCTTGGTTTTTGCAGCTGTGCTGTTTGATTAATTAATTACACACGTCGTTCGTCATATCCAATGCTTATTCAGTCCTTGATCCGGCTAACGTAGCGTAACTGGAACTACACGTAATCATCTATATTTAAACGGATTTTTCTTTTCCGATGGATTGCTAGGCAACAAATAGAGGAAGTCACGTTATGGAACCGACAGACGTCTTTCACAATGGATGTAACCATCCACTTCTTCACTTCCATTCTCCTTCCACTTGGAAAGGGCTACTACACTACTGGCCATTAAAATTGCTACCCGAAGAAGAAATGTACATGATAAATGGGTATTCATTGGACAAATGTATTATACTAGAACTGAAATGTGATTACATCTTCACGCAGTTTGGGTGCATAGATCCTGAGAAATCATTACCCAGAACAACCACCTCTGGCCGTAATAACGGCCTTGATACGCCTGGGCATTGAGTCAAACAGAGCTTGGATGGCGTCTACAGGTACAGCTGCCCATGCAGCTTCAACACGATACCACAGTTCATCAAGAGTAGTGACTGGCGTATTGTGACGAGCCAGTTGCTCGGCCACCATTGAACAGACGTTTCCAAATTGGTGAGAGGTCTGGCCAGGGCAGCAGTCTAATGTTTTCTGTATCCAGAAAGGCCCGTACAGGACCTGCAACATGCGGTCGTGCATTATCCTGCTGAAATGTAGGGTTTCGCAGAGATCGAATGAAGGGTAGAGCCACGGGTCGTAAAACATCTGAAATGTAACGTCCACTGTTCAAAGTGCCGTTCATGCGAACAAGAGGTGACCGAGACGTGTAACTAATGGCACCGTATACCATCAAGCCGGGTGATACGCCAGTATGGCGATGACGAATAGACGCTTCCAACGTGCGTTCACCGCGATGTCGCCAAACACGGATGCGGCCATCATGATGCTGCAAACAGAACCTGTATTCATCCAAAAAAATGACGTTTTGCCATTCGTGCACCCAGGTTCGTCGTTGAGTACACCATCGCAGGCGCTCCCGTCTGTCATGCAGCGTCAAGGGTAACCGCAGCCATGGTCTCCGAGTTGATAGTCCATCCTGCTGCAAACGTCGTCGAACTGTTCGTGCAGATGGTTGTTGTCTTGCAGACGTCCCCATCTGTTGACTCAGGGATCGAGACGTGATTGCATGATCCGTTACAGCCATGCGGATAAGATGCCTGTCATCTCGACTGCTAGTGATACGAGCCGTTGGGATCCAGCACGGCGTTCCGTATTACCCTCCTGAACCACCGATTCCATATTCTGCTAACAGTCATTGGATCTCGACCAACGCGAGCAGCAACGTCGCGATATGATAAACCGCAATCGCGATAGGCTACAATCCGGTCTTTATTAAAGTCGAAAAGGTGATGGTATGCATTTCTCCTCCTTACACGAGGCATCACAACGTTTCACCAGGCAACACCGTCAACTGCTGTTTGTATATGAGAAATGGGTTGGAAACTTTCCTCGTGTCAGCGCGTTGTAGGTGTCGCCACTGGTGCCAACCTTGTGTTAATGCTCTGAAAAGCTAATCATTTGAATATCACAGCATCTTCTTCCTGTTGGTTAAATTTCGCGTCTGTAGCACCTCATCTTCGTGGTGTAGCAATTTTAATGGCCAGTAATCTATGACCAACTGAAACTTTTCTTCACCCAAAACACTTTTATCCCTGTTTGCAGGCCTTTTGTAATCCAAGTTTCAAAATTCGTAAACCGCCTTCGTTTTCAGCGTCGTCGCCTGTTAAATCCATTCGACTTTTTCTTACTACGAGTTAGTGATGTATTGTTTCTCCACAGAAAAGGGGACTAGCCCATGCCGTAACCCTGTAACAGGGGGACTAGGACTAATAAATAACAAGATTAAATAAGAAACGGAAGAAACTGCGTGCTTAAATACAACTAGTGTAAAAGTCAAAAAGAGTTTGAGGTTAGTAAAAGAGCTGTGAGACGTGACCTCAGCTTCATCTTTTCGCTCCACACGTAGGATGACACAAACACACATGGCGTATGACAGTTCCAGAAATTACCGCCACCGAATGTATTATTTTGACGATGTCTGGAGCTGAAACGAGCCTCCCACATGAGAAGCCAACTCGTTCCCATCCAGCGTTCAATGCGGACCGTAGATGCCAGCGCGTCGATTACTTCCGATTACAATTGAGCTGCCGCGCGCAAGATTCACCCCGAGCTGGTCTGCGCTGAATCGGATCGTCGAGGCGATATATCTCCATCGGAGCGTCGTCCCAGAGCGGCCAGTAAATCGCAATATTACTGCACCGCCGTCGATATCAGGGCTACTGGCCAGTTTTGTCCCGCTCCCCGTCGCAGATTCATTTGCGAAGGCGCGCTGGCAGACTCTGGAGGGGAAGGAATGACCCATTTTCCGTACCAGTATTTTCTCTTCGCAACATTCTCAAGACGTTTTACACATTTCTTAAAAAAGTGACAAGCCTCACCCCCCACCCTCACCGTCTATTCTACACTTCCACCTAATCAAAAGCGCAGCAACAGTCACTTTTACTTCTTTTGCCTACCCAGTACATAGCAATAATACAAGAGTAAATTTATGTTTTTTACGGCTTGCGAATATTAGTACACGGAGCTACGACTTCTGACACCAACAATAGCTCTGGCCCATCTCTTAGTTTCGACTCACCAAAAATATTCCTGGACATTTAGACAGTTTTCTATAGATACGAGGGCTATATGGAAAGTAAAGTCCAATCGATCGCAAAATGGAGACTACAGTAAAAATAAAAATTGTATTTGTAACATTTTGCTACATATTCCAGCTACTTCTCTGCACAGTTGCCGCTCCGAATTAGACGTTTGTCGTAGCGTTGTACCAACTTTCCAATTCTCTTGTGATAAAAAACAGTCGCTTTCTACCACTTCTCTACGCTGGTCTCCACTTCGTTGTCTGTGCCAAAATGTTGTTTTCATAGACAGCGGTTCATGTGAGCAGAGATGAGCGTCAGAGGAAGCCATGTCCGGGCTCTTTGGCGGGTGATCAAACATTTCCCACTGAAAACGGTGTAGGGGCGTGCTCTTTCACCTTGCTGTGTGCGGCCAAGAATGTCGTCAAGGGGAATGTGCATGACAGGTACGTTATGTGGGGTTGCATGATATCGGGCGAAACATCACCATAGGCACCAGTACTGGTGGGAGATACTGTCGTTCTAGGCATTTTTACGAGATTACTGTGTGCTCAGAACTGAAAAGAGCGATGTCACGCGATCGATGACAAAAATTAGAGACACTGTCCAACACAGATATACAAAGCTTAATCAGATTTACAAAGTCGTTTCTGTTTCGTGACCATTCGGATTTTACTTTCCGAATATCCCTCGTATTGTACCAGAAACAAGCTGAGACATATTCTGATAATTATTTTATTTCAATTATTGATGATAACTATATAATTACATCTTGCTAGAACTGATGTAAAATTCGAACTGCAACCTGGTTCAGAGGCCATACTAAGTTTTGCTGTCATATTATACACTGTAGTGGGTCTGAGCACTATCCGACTTTACTTCTGAGGTCATCAGTCCCCTAGAGCTTAGAACTACTTAAACCTAACTAACCTGAGGACATTACACACATCCATGCCCGACGCAGGATTCGAACCTTCGACCGTAGCGGTTGCGCGGTTCCAGATTGTAGCACCTAGAACCGCTCGGCCACCTCGGCCGGCCATACGCTGTAGTGATTCAGGATGATAGGCAGTCACATTTCCCCACTGGGAGCCAAATTGCAGTGGTCCGGGGGTGCAATGAGCGTTATCGAGAGGTGGAAGAGCCATTCTTCTTTGTAGGTGGTTTGGGAGATGGGAGGGGGGGGGGAGGTGAGTTACATTTCAGGGAGCTGTAAAGAAACTAATGGTGAATGTAAAAGGTTCTTTCTTATGGTAGCGTGACACTGTCAGCAGGAAAGCGATCTCATAATCCGATAATCTGAATAATGTAATCTTCCTACTGAGGAATTTTATTTGCCCAGATTGTAATATATATAGTTCCTAAATCGCTGCCTAATCTTGATGCTGCTGTAGAAGTGGGCTGCTACCAGTCGGGAGCGGCGCTTTTGTTTTCTTCGCATAGAGGCCGCTGCTGTCGTGTTGTCGACCTAGAGAGAGAGGTCGATCACCACGCAATTAGTTGACGTCTCCTTGACAGCCCTCTCTGCTCTCTTGTCTATATAGGAAACTGTCTTGGCGTTGACAAACCATCATCATTAAAAAAATAAATTACATCAACCTGGTTCCCAGAACTCCTGAAGATAGACGTTGGCTGTGGATATTGCATCACAGACACAGTCCCTTTGACTGTTCAGAGATGTCACTAAACCCGCCCAAAGAAGTAAACAAGCGTGCATGAGCGTCTAATAAGTAGTTCCACAGTAAAGAGGTACACGGCTCGTGTTGTCTGTAGTTCAACCATGCCTACATGGTCAACTCCGTGGTTCGATCGCGTCCGCATTGTTACTTTGTGCCATGAAGGGCTCTCAAGAAGGGAAGTGTCTAGGCGTCTCGGAGTGAACCAAAGCGATATTGTTCGGACAGAGAGAGACAGAAACTGTCGATGACATGCCTCGCTCAGTCCTCCAAAGGGATACTACTGCAGTGAATGAGCGTCACCTACGGATTATAGCTCGGAGGAACCCTGACAGCAACGCCACCATGTTGAATAATTCTTTTCATGCAGCCACAGGTCGTCATTTTACAACTCAAACTGTGCGCAATAGGCTGCATAATGCGCAACTTCACTCCCGACGTGCATGGCGAGGTCCATCTTTGCAACCACGATACCAGGTAGCTTGGTACAGATGGGCCCAACAACACGCCGAATGGACCGCTCAGGATTAGCATCACTTCCTCCTCCCCGGTGAGCGTCGCATATGCCTTCAACCAGACAATCTGGTGGTGGTGGTGGTGGTTAGTGTTTAACGTCCCGTAGACAACGAGGTCATTAGAGACGGAGCGCAAGCTCGTGTTAGGGAAGGATTGGGAAGGCAATCGGCCGTGTCCTTTCAAAGGAACCATCCCGGCATTTGCCTGAAACGATTTAGGGAAATCACGGAAAACCTAAATCAGGATGGCTGGAGACGGGATTAAACCGTCGTCCTCCCGAATGCGAGTCCAGTGTGCTAACCACTGCGCCACCTCGCTCGGTAACCAGACAATCGTCAGAGACGTGTTTGGAGGCAACCCGGTCAGTCTGAACGCCTTAGTCACACTGTCCATCGAGTGCCGCAAGGTGGAGGTACACTGCTGTTTCAGAGTGGCATTACTTGGGGCCCAAAAACGCCGCTGGACGATACGTGAATGTCATGCTCCGACCGATAGTCTAAACACATCGGCAGCATATTAGCAAGGCATTCGTCTTCATGGACGTCAATTCGCGCCCCCATCGTGCACATCTTGTGAATGACTTCCTTCAAGATAAAATCTCTCGACTAGAGTGGCCAGCATGTTCTCCAGACATGAACCCTCCGAACATGCCTAGGATAGACTGGAAAGGGCTGTTTATAGACGCCGTGACCCACCAACCACTCTGAGGGATCTACGCCTAATCGTCGTTGAGGAGTGGGGCAATCTGGACCAACAGTGCCTTGATGAACTTTTGGATAGTATGCCACGGCAAACGCAGGCATGTATCAATGCAAGAGGACTTGCTTCTGGGTATTAGAGGTCCGGTATGTACAGCAATCTAGACCACCACCTCTGAAGGTGCAATATGCAATGTGTGGTTTTCACAAGCAATAAAAAGGGTGAAAATGATGTTCATGTTGATCTCTATTCCAATTTTCTGTACAGGTCCCGTAACTCTCGGAACCGAGGTGATGCAAAACGTTTTTTGGTGTGTGTGTATATGTTACAGCGTAACGACAAGCGCCGGCACGAAGATCAAGAACGATACAGCAGAGAGGGACCTGAGACATCAGGCGATAGCACGCTGAGTAGGACGTCATCACGACCGGAGCGACCTCCACACGAACAGAATGAAAGCGACGAGCCGCCTAGCTGGGGCCGCACTAGTAGAGACGCACTAGTAGACCCTCACTACAAGAGCCGCAGTGATGTTAACGATATCAGTGACTTATGAAACTGTGTTATTAGCTAGCATGGAAATTCTATCTATCAAAGGACATTGATTATTTCCATTTCGCCAAGTGCTTGCGACCCATCATTTAGAAACCAAAGTTAAATACTGTCAATTCAGTTACTGGAATAAACTCCATTAATGTTGTCCAGTTGTCAGAGAAAACAGCTTCCTAGGCACCGTATAAGAGACGAGTGGGCAGTGTGTCTGATCCTGCCCATATATATATACACTCCTGGAAATGGAAAAAAGAACACATTGACACCGGTGTGTCAGACCCACCATACTTGCTCCGGACACTGCGAGAGGGCTGTACAAGCAATGATCACACGCACGGCACAGCCGACACACCAGGAACCGCGGTGTTGGCCGTCGAATGGCGCTAGCTGCGCAGCATTTGTGCACCGCCGCCGTCAGTGTCAGCCAGTTTGCCGTGGCATACGGAGCTCCATCGCAGTCTTTAACACTGGTAGCATGCCGCGACAGCGTGGACGTGAACCGTATGTGCAGTTGACGGACTTTGAGCGAGGGCGTATAGTGGGCATGCGGGAGGCCGGGTGGACGTACCGCCGAATTGCTCAACACGTGGGGCGTGAGGTCTCCACAGTACATCGATGTTGTCGCCAGTGGTCGACGGAAGATGCACGTCCCCGTCGACCTGGGACCGGACCGCAGCGACGCACGGATGCACGCCAAGACCGTAGGATCCTATGCAGTGCCGTAGGGGACCGCACCGCCACTTCCCAGCAAATTAGGGACACTGTTGCTCCTGGGGTATCGGCGAGGACCATTCGCAACCGTCTCCATGAAGCTGGGCTACGGTCCCGCACACCGTTAGGCCGTCTTCCGCTCACGCCCCAACATCGTGCAGCCCGCCTCCAGTGGTGTCGCGACAGGCGTGAATGGAGGGACGAATGGAGACGTGTCGTCTTCAGCGATGAGAGTCGCTTCTGCCTTGGTGCCAATGATGGGCGTATGCGTGTTTGGCGCCGTGCAGGTGAGCGCCACAATCAGGACTGCATACGACCGAGGCACACAGGGCCAACACCCGGCATCATGGTGTGGGGAGCGATCTCCTACACTGGCCGTACACCACTGGTGATCGTCGAGGGGACACTGAATAGTGCACGGTACATCCAAACCGTCATCGAACCCATCGTTCTACCATTCCTAGACCGGCAAGGGAACTTGCTGTTCCAACAGGACAATGCACGTCCGCATGTATCCCGTGCCACCCAACGTGCTCTAGAAGGTGTAAGTCAACTACCCTGGCCAGCAAGATCTCCGGATCTGTCCCCCATTGAGCATGTTTGGGACTGGATGAAGCGTCGTCTCACGCGGTCTGCACGTCCAGCACGAACGCTGGTCCAACTGAGGCGCCAGGTGGAAATGGCATGGCAAGCCGTTCCACAGGACTACATCCAGCATCTCTACGATCGTCTCCATGGGAGAATAGCAGCCTGCATTGCTGCGAAAGGAGTATATACACTGTACTAGTGCCGACATTGTGCATGCTCTGTTGCCTGTGTCTATGTACCTGTGGTTCTGTCAGTGTGATCATGTGATGTATCTGACCCCAGGAATGTGTCAATAAAGTTTCCCCTTCCTGGGACAATGAATTCACGGTGTTCTTATTTCAATTTCCAGGAGTATATTGTGTGTGTGTGTGTGTGTGTGTGTGTGTGTGAGTGTGTGTGGTTTGACAATTTGGGAATTACTGTAATATAAATAAAAATGGTTATTGAGAATCCAGTGTCAAAATATAAAATATAATATATCTCATTGAGGAAAACGCTCCAATGTTAAGTCATACATTTTACAATACCACCGTGACGTGCCAAACATGCACGAAAGCTTCTGATGGAATGCATTTGGCTCCTGGGTTATTGCTTGCCGTGTCCCTGTTGACAACTGATAGCAAACGCTGGGAAATTGTCAAAGGGACTATATGGTTTCTAGTGGTCCCACCAGGTGGCAGCTGTGTTTCACATGATAACTCAGAAACAAAATAAATAAATTTTTCCAGTATTTGTGTAATACATTAACGGATGGCGATAATCTTTAATAAAATTTCTTTATGGTTATAAACAAGATCAATAAAGTTTCCTTACATTCGAAGATAGAAGGTGGCTTTATCAATCAGCAGCTACAGGCATACACGTCGAAAGTATCGTACAGGTGATACGAGTAACTCACAACATTATCAGAATATTGGACGAAAATTTCATAAAATTCAAGGTTTAACATCACAGGATAAATGTGGACCATGCAGGTGGAAACAAGGAAATTGTCAGGAAAATGTCCATCACAGCCATTGGCAAAACGTGATCTGGACATAACATGGGCAAATATTTACATTGTTTATGAAATACATCGGAAGTATAGCGATGAAACACATATCGGGTTCATGATTGCTGATCGGTGTTATAACTATACATAGGGTACACCTAGAGTACTTATAACTGTCAGCTAATGGCTGTTAGAGTCATCAAAAAGGCAGTATATGTTGTTAACTGCTAACTGTTATAGACCTACACAGAACAGACCTGGGGTACTTAGGATATTCAGTTTGTATTTATCTGCAACACCTATCAGCAGTCATGAACCTTATTTGTATTTTATCGCTGTACTTCCGATGTGTTTTACAAGCACTGTAAATAATTGCCTATGTCGTATTTAAATGTACGATAATGGTTTGTGAATGGTTGAGACGAACTGTCTCCTGAGAAGTTCCTTGTTTCCACCATTATGGTCCACCTTAATTCTGTGGTTTTAAACCTTCAATCATGTGCACTTGAGAGAGGACAAGTTACTCTCTCACCTATTTTTCGTATACGGAAAATTATTTCAGATTTTGTTACAACCTGACGCACCTCGAGCGAGACTCTAGAAAGTTAACAGCCTGAGTAGACGTTGAAGGAGCCTGGTAGCGTGCTAAAAGCATGAGGTATTTTTACGGTTCTTAGCTCGTAGAAACGGAATGTTGGGAGTTGAAAGCAATTGGCGGCGAGCCCATCCCTCAGTAATTCTTGCCAGACAGGCCTGCACCCACACACGGCAGACAGGGCAGCCGCTCGTCGAGACAGGTCTGCAGCAGAACAATGCTGAGCTACTTGCTGGGACGTCACAGAAGCCTGGGCTGAGGGCGACAGACTCAAGGAACGTGTCTACACAGTGGACACTGTGTGCAGAATCACGCGTAATAAAAATTTCAAGTTTTCGTGTTCTCCAATACCGCAATAGGCCTGTGAACCACTTCCATCGGCCACCTCGGTTATATAAGAAACTCCGGCGTCTGAGAAAAATTAAGCGATAGTATCTTTATTACACCTCATAGCTTGGACTAACAAGCTCCAAGGGACAGGCGATTTAGATAAAGATCTTTAAGATTGTATCTGTTTGCTTGCTCCTGTGGGAAGCGACACGACTTCGGAGAAAATCATCTTCCCCCTCTGCAAAAACTTAATAAAGGCAGTAATTGTCGGTTTCTTTTTCTTCCAGAGATGCAGGTTTCCTAACTGTTGCTCTAGTTCGACATGAGTTTGTGCTGTCATGTGGGAGGGGAGATTTAACGCCTCTAGAGCACTGTGATTGGCTCAAGACAGCGTGAAGGTGGTGTCGTTCGTGCTCTTTGCGGCAAAACGGATTTCTTTTTTCTGAAGAGGTGGAGGCACTCGGATGCTGGACTTTGGTCTGGTAAGAGCACTTCTGGTCAAAGCTCTAGCATGTGTGGTCGGTACTTGGGACCTGTCCTGAGACTGACTTCATTTGCGAGTAGGTTTGGACTGGGAAGCCTGTACCGACAGTGTGACTTCAGACGTCTCGGACAACTCGTTTGCCGAGGGCACAGTTGTTCGTTTTTGGTTTACCAGTCTTGACGTTTGATTTCCTTGTGCGCTCTGTAGTACAAGTGAGCCTAATGGCCCCCTGGTACGACCAGCGAAGGGGCGTGTCACACACTGAAATCTACCGTGATTTCAGAGCTCTGAGAGTAAATTGCGATCCGTCTGCTTGATCGCTAGACCGTGAGATTTTTAAATTTCTTTCGTGGCCGCGATCGATTGACAGGTGCCGCCTCACGTCTCGCCTCCACCGCACACATCTCGCCAGCTGCAAGTTACATCGCCGCACGCGAAGCAAACACGGTAAAGTACTGCCGCTCCGGCCTTGTCAGGGCGTACAGATCTCAATCGCCACTTGCTCTCAGCTGCACCTGCGTAGTGAAACTACAGTAGATTTGATCAATCAAAGTCCGTTCAGCGTCAGATCGATTCAGATTGCGTTATCCACATTTTTAGGGTCAGAGTACTTGACTCACTTTTCCCACCCAGGATCCTTGTCCATTGTAGTTCTAAACCACCTGTTAGTTGTTTACGGTATTCAATCAATAACTTGTTTAGCATATTTTATGTCTGTCTTCGTTTTGTAAATTAAATGTTCTTAGTAAACTAAATTTTGCTTACATTCTCAATCATTTATGTAGTCCCCACAGGGTTAGCTTTCAAAATGTTTGTACGAACATCTGACAGCGTTCGACTACCATATATAGCTTTTGCAACAGGGCTTCACAACATACGTGCTCGCGGAGCAAGCTGTGAGCAGCAAGGCACGAGCACGGAGCAGCGCGAGCACGCTACCCCCACTACCGGACCAGAGCGGAAAGTGGGGAGAGTCACGTGGGGTACACAACAGCTGCCGCCAGTCGACGTAAATCCGCGGCCACCTGCAGGGATATCACTCACGTATTATTACTGCGACAAATAAAACAAATAAAGGAGAATGTAGACGTGCCACATAATTTTACTAGCTTAGTGTATGCCTCTACCATCTGTAGACACTGAAACTAAAGAATTCCACGAAAATCCTATATTTTCAACACTTTCTTCAACGCTACTTAAAATATCACCTCCGGTTGTAGTGTTCTTCATGGCTACTACATCGAGGAGCTCCTCCCTCACCTGAAGATCTCTATTAACACCTCTAATAAATATGGCAAGCTGCGCTGTTCCAGTGATATCAACACTTTCGTCCAGTGCTATAGAATACGCCATAAAATCTTTACAGATATTTGCAAACTGGCTCTGGACGTCGTCTGCCATATCCTGTATGCGACGCATAATGGTCATGTTAGATAATGGCACAATCCGAAATTGTTCAACTTGAGATGGACACAAATGCTCCGCTGCAACTACCAAACATTCTCTTATTAAATCGCCATCAGTTAAGGGGCGCAGGGATTTTGCTAAAAGCAAAGCAATTTTGTAACCCACTCTGAGAGCTGCCTCAGTTGACTTTTCTTTGTCGTCCAGATCTTCTTCGGATAGCTTCCTTTTAAGTTTAATAACTTCCTGTGCATGATCTGGTCAATCACATTTTCCACGTCCGTAGTCTTTCGCGTGGTACAACATATAATGTCGCTGCAAATTAAATTTCGTAAAAGAATTCAGCGTTTTGTGACATACTAAACATTTTGCAACACCATCTTTTTCTGTAAACAGATACAATTCCTCCCAATGGGGGTTGAACTGCGAAAGCATGGTTGGGGTTACATAACGGCGACTTCACATGATTCTTAACCAGCGAAGTGACTGTTAAGAGCTGATCGTAGTACTTTAAACGTTACACAGTCGGCGCGAATTCAATAGGCACGCTGCGGCCCTATTCAAACGTGCGCGCGCATTTCCCCTCCCTCCCCTCCCTCCCTACTCCGCGACCTTGCAGCTGCTCGCGAGCACGTGCCTGAGCAGACGCGAGTACTTGCGCTCAAATCCGGCCAGTTGTTAAGCCCTGTTTTACAACATTTCTTACTGTATTCCCATTGTAGCAAATTGGATTTTCCACTTGCTATCTTTAATATAAAGAAACTCTATAGATCATTTTTATGAGCATAAGACACTTAAACTGTGATTTATCGCCATCATTTTACATTATATCAACACTGGAAACATTTATTTATTATGTTTCTAAGTTGTTATGTAAAATAACGCTGCTAACTGGTGATACCCTCAAACACTACGCAGTCCGTTTTACTACTGTCCGGTTGCTGTCAACTGCTAACGAAGACATAGCAGGCAATATCCTATTAGTGAAATGGATTTGATCAGAAACAATTATATATGTTTGGCATGATCATGGTTTTATTGTGTAATGCATAACGTTACATGGGAGCGTCTTCTTCAACGAAGTATGTGCACATTGGACATGTTAGCTGTACATATTATAAAAATGGATGCACGAATGTGTGCGTGAGTGTTCGTGTGTGTGTGTGTGTGTGTGTGTGTGTGTGTGTGTGTGTGTGTGTATTCCACATCTCATTTCTTCTTAAACCACTGGTCCGATTTCAGCCAATCTTGTTACATCTATCGCTGTTGGGGTAATAGCCATCTAGCTATCATAGTTCAGGAGATGTGACGTCATAAACAACGAGTTTATCGAAAAACTGTCACGTCATGCATGACGTTTAAATTTATTACTTCTTTCATAATAACCATATTCACAACATATTTCGCAGACAGTAACTATCCAGAGCGACCTTAAGTGGAATGACCACAGAAAACAGATAGTGGGAAAAGCAGACACCAGAATCAGATTCATAGGAAGAATCTGAAGGAAATGTAACTCGTCCACGAAAGAAATGGCTTACAAGGCGCTTGTTTGCCCGACTCTTGAGTATTGTTTATCTGTCTGGGATGCTTATTAGGTAGGAGTGACAGAGGAGATAGAGAAGATCAAACTAAGAGCAATGCGTTTCGTCACGCGATCGTTTAGCTGGCGAGAGAGCGTTACGGAGATGCTAAACAAATTCCAGTGGCACACGTTTCAGGAGAGGCGTTGTGCATCACGGAGAGAGTTACCATTGAAATTTCTGGACAGCACATTCGAGGAGGAGTCGGACAACATATTACTTCCCCTCACATACATCTCACGTGTTGACCACGAGGAGAGAAGTCGGGAAATTAGAGCCAATACAGAAGCTTACCGACAATCATTCTTCCCACGCACTATTCGCGAGTGGAACAGGGTTGGAGGGATTAGATAGTGATACCGAAAGTACCCTCCGCCACACATCATTAGGTGGCTTGCGGAGAACGATGTAGATGTAGATGTATAGCGCTTGGCACTGCAGTTTATCCTTTTTAGAAGATGCAGCGTGATGTCATCAGTGGCTCGTCGGAGCTGGCGGCTCAATTGAAGAAACTCCATCGGATGTGAAATGGCAGCAAATACGTCTTCTTACTTGGAATGTATTTCTCCAGGTAGTTATTCCATTCTTCGTCGCAACCCTCATGTCACAGGCACTTGAATGCAGTTGCTTATGTATAAATCCGAGTTCGTATGCGTGGATTACAATCCTCCTTACACTCACGTTTCTGTTGCTAATGTACGAAAACAGTATAAAATTCAATTCCACTCGCTGACGGCGATTTTTTAATGTGTACACTTTTAGCTATCATCGCGAATTTACAGTTCTGGCGAAAATAGTGCGAACGTCACAAGCAGTTTGCAAGTCTTCACGCTGACAGTTAATGTTTCTGTTTGAGTTTCAAATGGTGTGTGGGAGTACTCTAACCCACGTCATTCTACCTCTCTGGTTTTCCTCGAAATATACGTAGGAGGAAGCACTATATTGCTTGCTCCTCAAGGAAACTAAGCTGACAGAATTTTAACGGTATACCACACCATGATGCAGAATGACTCTTTTATAACATCTGCCACTGGGGATGGATGAGAATATATATATATATGACTCTTTCGTGCTTATAAAACGAACCTGAGGCGAAAGATACTGCTCTTCTTTGGATTTTCTCTACTTCTTCAATCAAGCAGTTGTGATATCACTCCAAAAAGGATGAGCAATATTCAAGTATTGGTTAAACAAAGGTTTTGTAAACTAGCTCCTACATCTACATCTTCATCTACAAGGATACTCTGCAAATCTCACCCAACTGCCTGGCAGAGGGTTCATCGAACACCTTGACAATAATTCTCTATTACTGCAATCTCGAACAGAGCGAGGAAGAAATGAACACCCATATCTTACCGAGCGAGCTCTGACTTCCTTCTTTTATTGTGATGATCGTTTCTCCCTATGTAGGTCGGCGTCAACAAAATATTTTCGAATTCGGAGGAGAAAGTTGGTGATTGAAATTTTGTGAAAATATACCGTCGCAACGAAAAGCGCCTTTGTTTCGGAGATTTTCACCCCAAATACTGTATCATGTCAGTGACACTCACCCCGCTGTTTCTTGGTGATACAAGACGTGCTGCTCGTCTTTGAATTTTCTCGATGTACTCCTTTAATCCTATCTGGTAACGTCCCACACCGCGAAGCGGTACTCCAAAAGAGGATGGACACGCGCACGCGTAGTGTAGGCAGCCTCCTTAGTAGATCGGTTGCATTTTCCAAGTGTTCTGCCAATGAAATGCAGTCATTGCTTTGCCTTCCCCATAACATTTTCTATGCGTTCTTTCTAATTTAAGTTGATCGTAATTGTATTTCCTAGTCATTTAGCTGAATTTACAGTCTTTAGATTTGACTGATTTATACTGTAACTGAAGTTCAACGGATTCCTTTTAGTACTCATATGGATGAGATTGAAACTGAAGAAACTGCAAAAAGGTGGGAATTTAAGGAGATGGGACCTGGATAAACTGAAAGAACCAGAGGTTGCAGAGAGTTTCAGGGAGAGCATAAGGGAACAATTGACAGGAATGGAGGAAAGAAATACAGTAGAAGAAGAATGGGTAGCTCTGAGGGATGAAGTAGTGAAGGCAGCAGAGGATAAAGTAGGTAAAAAGACGAGGGCTAATAGAAATCCTTGGGTAACAGAAGAAATATTGAATTTAATTGATGAAAGGAGAAAATATAAAAATGCAGTAAATGAAGCAGGCAAAAAGGAATATAAACGTCTCAAAAATGAGATCGACAGGAAGTGCAAAATGGCTAAGCAGGGATGGCTAGAGGACAAATGTAAGGTTGTAGAGGCTTGTCTCAGTAGGGGTAAGATAGATACTGCCTACAGGAAAATTAAAGAGACCTTTGGAGAGAAGAGAACCACTTGTATGAATATCAAGAGCTCAGATGGCAACCCAGTTCTAAGCAAAGAAGGGAAGGCAGAAAGGTGGAAGGAGTATATAGAAGGTTTATACAAGGGCGATGTACTTGAGGATAATATTATGGAAGTGGAAGAGGATGTAGATGAAGACTAAATGAGAGATAAGATACTGCGTGAAGAGTTTGACAGAGCACTGAAAGACCTGAGTCGAAAAAAGGCCCCGGGAGTAGACAACATTCCATTAGAACTACTGATGGCCTTGGGAGAGCCAGTCATGACAAAACTCTACCATCTGGTGAGCAAGATGTATGAGACAGGCGAAATACCCACAGACTTCAAGAAGAATATAATAATTCCAATACCAAAGAAAGCAGGTGTTGACAGATGTGAAAATTACCGAACTATCAGTTTAATAAGTCACAGCTGCAAAATACTAACGCGAATTCTTTACAGACGAATGGAAAAACTGGTAGAAGCGGACCTCGGGGAAGATCAGTTTGGATTCCGTAGAAATGTTGGAACACGAGAGGCAATACTAACCTTACGACTTACCTTACAAGAAAGATTAAGAAAAGGCAAACCTACGTTTCTAGCATTTGTAGACTTAGAGAAAGCTTTTGACAACGTTAACTGGAATACTCTCTTTCAAATTCTGAAGGTGGCAGGGGTAAAATACAGGGAGCGAAAGGCTATTTACAATTTGTACAGAAACCAGATGGCAGTTATAAGAGTCGAGGGGCATGAAAGGGAACCAGTGGTTGGGAAAGGAGTGAGACAGGGTTGTAGCCTCTCCCCGATGTTATTCAATCTGTATATTGAGCAAGCAGTAAAGGAAACAAAAGAAAATTTCGGAGTAGGTATTAAAATTCATGGAGAAGAAGTAAAAACTTTGCGGTTCGCCGATGACATTGTAATTCTGTCAGAGACAGCAAAGCTCTTGGAAGAGCAGTTGAACTGAATGGACAGTGTCTTGAAAGTAGGATATAGGATGAACATCAACAAAAGCAAAACGAGAATAATGGAATGTAGTCGAATTAAGACGGGTGATGCTGAGGGAATTAGATTAGGAAATGAGACACTTAAAGTAGTAAAGGAGTTTTGCTATTTAGGGAGTAAAATAACTGATGATGGTCGAAGAAGAGAGGATATAAAATGTAGACTGGCAATGGCAAGGAAATCGTTTCTGAAGAAGAAAAATTTGTTAACATTGAGTATATATTTAAATGTCAGGAAGTCGTTTCTGAAAGTATTTGTATGGAGTGTAGCCATGTATGGAAGTGAAACATGGACGATAAATAGTTTGGACAAGATGAGAATAGAAGCTTTCGAAATGTGGTGCTACAGAAGAATGCTGAAGATAAGGTGGGTAGATCACGTAATTAATAAGGAGGTATTGAATAGGATTGGGGAGAAGAGAAGTTTGTGGCACAACTTGACTAGAAGAAGGGATCGGTTGGTAGGACATGTTTTGAGGCATCAAGGGATCACAAATTTAGCATTGGAGGGCTGCGTGGAGGGTAAAAGTCGCAGAGGGAGACCAAGAGATCAATACACTAAGCAGATTCAGAAGGATGTAGGTTGCAGTAGGTACTGGGAGATGAAGAAGCTTGCACAGGATAGAGTAGCATGGAGAGCTGCATCAAACCAGTCTCAGGACTGAAGACCACAACAACAACAACAATGGATGACCAGACACTTTTCGGTAAGGGTCAACTGCCAATTTTCATACGATGCTGGTATCATTTCTAAATCGTTTTGCAATTTGTTTTGATGTTCTAATGGCTTTACTAGACGATAAACGACAGCATCATCTGCAGACAACCTACGATGGCCGCTCAGATTGTCTCCTAAATCACTTATGTAGATAAGGAACAGCAGAGAGCCTGTAACACTACCTTGGGAAACGCCAGAAATCACTTGTGCTTTACTCGATGATTTCCCATCAAGTACTACGAATTGTGACTTCTCTGACAGTAAATCACGAAGCCAGTCACATAACTGAGAGGATATTCAACAAGCATGCAATTTCACTACAAGTTGCTTCTGTGGTACGGTGTGAAAGTCTTCTAAAAATCTAGAAATACCGGATCAGTTTGAAATCCGTTGTCAATGGCACTCAACACTACGTCTGTGTAAAAGGCAGTTGTGTTTTGTAAGAATGATGTTTTCTAATCAGTGTTGACTATGTGTCAATACACAGTTCTCCTCGAGGTAATTCATTATGTTTGAACACAATATATGCTCCAAAGTCCCGCTGCATATCGACGTTAATGATATGGGCCTGTAATTTAGTGAATTACTCGTACTACCTATTTTTTACTATTGGTATGACTAGTGCAACCTGCCAGTCTTTCATCGAGCGAGCGGTTGTATATGATCGTTCAATATGGAGCTATTGCATCAGTACACTCTGAAAGGAACCTAACTGGTCTACAGCCCGGAACGAAAGACCTATTTTTATTAAGCGATTTAAGTTTCTTCACTACTCCAAGGATACCTGCTTCTAAGGTACTCACATTGGCAGCTGAACTTTATTCGAATTGTTCAATATTTACGTCGCCTTGTTTGGTCGTACTCCATGTCCTTGAGGATATTACCAATAAATCTCACTCTGGCATCTGCTTTTTCTACTATCATATTTGTGTGCTCGTTCCAATTTAAATGACTTCATTTTAATAGTTCCAGACCTTTAACGGTGTGACTGTTTCCAGTTCCCATTCGGCAGTTGTATAGTCATTGAATAATAAGTAATACTATTGCTTATAGATTTAATTTTGAATGTAAGTCGCAAATTATTAGAGTTTACTGCAAAATTCGTAGAATTATCGTTTTCCTGTCTTAGAACACACTTTTTTCCTACGATAAACGGTTTTGGTTTACATCTACAGTTAACAGATGTTGCAGAGAAACAGGTGTGTTTCAGGAACTGTGTCGCTAATAAGTTCGCAGTTCTAGGTTCAAATGGCTCTGAGCACTATGGGACTTATCATCTATGGTCATCAGTCCCCTAGAACTTAGAACTACTTAAACCTAACTAGCCTAAGGACATCACACAACACCCAGCCATCACGAGGCAGAGAAAATCCCTGACCCCGCCGGGAATCGAACCCGGGAACCCGGGCCAGTTCTAGGTACTTTGCAGTTAGTTTTAGAGAGGCGAAACCTGATTAGAAAATGAGTACCCTTGGTAATCTTCCTACAAACAAGTCATATGCAAGATTATTTAGAAATTTTAGTCAAGGCACCTAATAGCTACAAAATAAACTATTTGAAGAATGTACATCTTTTTTGATTGCGAAAGAGTAACACAGTGCTTCTTAACAAACATGATGATTTAGGCTTAAATTGAATATCTTACGCATTCCACAACCAACTAATGTAGGAGTGGGGTGGGCTGCACCGAGGATGGCGATTGCACATCATCCAGCTTGTGTGCAGTGTCAATGGACTGCAGCAGGTACAGCCACATTTGTAGCGTTAACGCAACAGCTTAACAGAACAGCCATTAGCTGGTGACATCATCAAAGTCGATAGCTCTTTCTATGTTGATCTATTAATGAGTAGCAATATATTTTGATAATCAGGTCTTTATGTCTTATACCTTTAAGTATGAAAAGAAAAAGAGGTTTCTTCCCGTGAATTGTTAAATATATCTTCGGAACATTTGACATGCCGGCCGAAGTGGCCGTGCGGTTAAAGCCGCTGCAGTCTGGAACCGCAAGACCGCTACGGTCGCAGGTTCGAATCCTGCCTCGGGCATGGATGTTTGTGATGTCCTTAGGTTAGTTAAGTTTAACTAGTTCTAAGTTCTAGGGGACTAATGACCTCAGCAGTTGAGTCCCATAGTGCTCAGAGCCATTTGAACCATGTGAACATTTGACATGTTCTTCCACATTTCTCGAAAATACAATAATGTTGTCTAAGTATACCACACATTCTTTTTAGGTTGTAGATCATTCAACAGTCTCTGTAGTGTGGCCAATGCATATTTAAGTCCTAATGGCATTCTGTGGTACTAGTAATGACCCAATGGTCTTTTGAAGGCAGTTTTCAGTCTACCTTCTGTAACTACTTGTAGTTGGTTACACCCACTTCTTAGATCCATTGTTGGACAGTATCTGCATTGACCGAGATTGTCCAGTGTCTCCATATTATTAGTAATAGGTAATGCTTCAGTAAGAGTTTTGCCATTCAAGTATCTGTGATTGCAATACAATTTGTAGTTCTTAGAGGCATCCGGTGATTTCTTCAGAACAGTGATGATATTTGCACTCCATAGTTATCATTATATTCGATTATTCCTTCTGCCAGCTTCTGCTCAATACATTCCTCGATCAATAATTACAGACACTTGGGTACACAGAACGGCTTCCTATACACTAGGACGTTGTTACCTGTTGGTGTAGGATGTTGTGAAACAGGTGTAGCTGTTAATGGTCTATTTGTGGTAAACAAATCTGAAAATCATTGTAACCGAGCTTCCATCACTTGTACATCTCTTGCTTCCAGGATATTCACACACTATTAACCGTTACAAATGGCTTTTATTGACTGCAATACATGATGTAGTGAGGCAATCGTGTGTCTCCCCACTGTCTCTGGCTTGGGCTGATGAATAGGCGGCATCTTACACTGAGATGGCGCCCTGCAGTGCTGAGGCCAGCAGTCTTCGGAAGCCACGACTGTTGACATCAGCTGCCCTATGTGTTTTGCTGCGGCAGTGATCCACCTAGGTTCTCAACATGGCCTCAGTCCCGTTTGTGGAGTCTGCTGTGCAACTGGTTCAACCTGCAGCCTTCAGGCAGGAGTCAAATGACAGCTGGTAATGTGGTGCCGGGTCTCTCTAGGAACTCAGTGCCTGATAACAGGATGATGGGGCTGTGGCACCAAGTCCAATATATATCTTAAAGTAGACAGCAGGTGGAGCCTGGTCTTGAACCCTTGGTTGCTGTTGGTGGAGTCTAATTGTCTGATTGTTCAGCGTCGCTCTGGCATCAAGTTAGTGCTGCTGGGTTCCGGTGATGGGAAGTGATCCGTGCCTTAAAGTCCAGACTTATTTTTTTGCCTGTGGTGCCCATTTATATCACTAAAACCCGGTGCCCGTAATAATTTGTGAGACAAAGGAAAGATTGTAATTCCTTGGTTGTTGAGGGATATGGAAAATCTTGTATTGTTCACTTCAACCTCGGATCCATCCCCACACCAACCTTACCAACGATATTGCAAAAATAATCGACTTTATCCAGTGCAAACTGACATTTTCTGTGCCGAGTGTCAAACGAGCTTCTCGTAGCCTCTTGAATACTTCCCTCAGCATTACCTACTCCCTTGTATATCCGTTGAAGTGCTGATATCTTCAAGATACAGAAGACACTGCTGAGGTTTCAAACCTCTCAGCATCTTGTCCAATAACTGCTGGTTTGGTGCTGGCGCGTTCTTCAACCCAACAGGCATCCTTCTGTATTGTTAAGGATCCCACGGTGCAAATAACGCAGTCTTTGATGTTTCCTTCAGGGAAACTCCAACAGGTGGCATCTACTCTTTACGTACATTGTTGAGAAGTACTGGAATTGCCCTATATTGTATCTATCACTTCTGCGATGCTCAGAGTCGAGTAAGCATCTGACACAATCTTACTTCTCATGGCGGTAATTATAACAAAAGTGACACTACCTAGATCCATCCACAAACTTTTTCAGCCGACTACAATTTCTGCCTCCCGTGGCTATTACGCTTTCTATTAAAACATTGGCGAACTGTTGCTTTCTTAAGTTTCCTTAACATTGGTTGCAGTGACTGTGGTACTCGGTATAGTCTACACTAGTAAACTCGTAATTCATTCCCCTTCAGCATCCTATGCTGTGTGATGGGTGTCTTTGCGAAACAATAGATCTTCAAACTCCAATAGTACATCTTCCATATGCATCTGTTCTATCCCCTTCAGATGCTTCAACTTTTCGCGAAATAAATTTCTAGCAGCATCTTGGAGAAGTTGAGTCATAAGCTCAAAAATGGTTCAAATGGCTCTGAGCACTATGGGACTCAACTGCTGTGGTCATAAGTCCCCTAGAACTTAGAACTACTTAAACCTAACTAACCTAAGGACAGCACACAACACCCAGCCATCACGAGGCAGAGAAAATCCCTGACCCCGCCGGGAATCGAACCCGGGAACACGGGCGTGGGAAGCGAGAACGCTACCGCACGACCACGAGGTGCGGGCTGAGTCATAAGCTGATTTACCAAAGTCTTTACTACCAATTTCAAACATATGATATGTACGATAAGCAATTACATCTCTATCGTTAAAACTTTCAAGACCAGGTACACTTGAAACTCCGCTACCACCTCTCACTATGGCTACAGTGAACCATCCATTTCCATGTGAAAAAGTGTCTTTTTTGTCCAAACTAAAATTAAGAGAACATCCAAGAAATACGCAAGGTCCAACTACGAGGGTGTGGGCTGCAACACTCTTGATTGGAATGCGATTTTTCTTGTCTCCTGATGTTGTTGTTAGTTCAATGTTTTCGATGGCCTGTACCCTATACCCTATGCGCAACACTCTTCATCAACATGGGGTCTCCAGAATGGCCAACAAAATTCAGTTCAATTTCACCTACGCAGCGCCAGAATTGTCTCTGTTCCTCTCTTGTTCATACACCATACTTCATTTTTCTAAACAACATGCTGTATCCAATGTTTCATTATTGTTCATGGTTCCCGCTACTCACAAAAGTAACAAAAGTCTTGGGATAACGCTAAGAACGTATACAGATGGAGGTAGTATCATGTACAAAAGGTATAAAAATCCAATGCGGAGCTGTCGTTTGTACTCAGTTGATTCATGTGAAAAGGTTTCTGACATGATTTTGGGCATACGATGGGAATTAATTTAATTTGAACGCGGTTTGGTACTTGGAGTTACACATATTGGACATTCCATTTCGGAAGTCGTTAGGGAATTCAATATTCCAAGATCCACAGTGTCCAGAGTGTGCCGAGAATACCGAATTTTAGGCATTACGACTCACAATGGACAACGCAGTGGGCGATGGCCATCACGTAACGACCGAGAGCAGCCGAGTGTGCGTAGAGCTGTCAGTGCAAACAGACAAACAACATTGTGTGAATTAACCGCAGAAGTCAATGTGAGGTATATGACGAACCTATCCGTTAGGACAGTGAGGCGAAATTTGGGGTTAACGGACTATGGCAGCAGTTCCTTTGTTGACAGCACGAAATGCTTGCAGTGTCTCTTCTGGGCTTGTGACCATATCCGTTGGACCCTAGACGACTGGAAATCCGTGACCTGCTCAACTGACAAGGGGAGGCCGCCAATTGTGAAATTCAGATTCGACTCATACTGCGCATAATAAAAGCTCATGGCCAGAGGTGTAATGTGGCAAAGCACCAAAATGCACTTCTCTGCCGTTGTCGAGAAAATCGACAGTTAAAAGAAACCGTTGTGGTGAAATACTCTCTAAGATGAATTGTTTTCTACAGCGTCGTGGCGCAGCGGTAAGCGCTCGGGTTCGTAATCCGAAGGTCGTCGGATCGGATCTCGCGCCATGCACTTCTTTTTTTTAGTATTTGTTTTTTTGTAATTGAAATAAATAAATATATATATATATATATATATATATATATATATATATATATATATATGCAACAATTATGCATATAATAAGTTGTTGAAAATCGTTTGTCGTGGAAAAACTGGCGACTTCGAACATCATTATGTTTTCCGCAAACAAATTGTATTTCACAAATGTTATTAATTGTCTTCATAATGTTAACCACGTATAGTTAACGGAAGACGTAGAAACGATATTCCGAAACGAATACGTATAGCGTAAGTCAAACGTTCGAATTAGAATAGAGACCCCACGAACACAAATTTGCTGTGGCAGGTATGAAATATAAACTCCGTTACTCGCTCGTTACACTTGAAGGACAGATGTTGAATGGGTCGAAACGAGCCGCCGCATAACAGCGTAGTTGCCTGCTAACTTCGAAAGAAGATAGATGCGGTCCCTAGCGCAACTTATAACATCGTTGAAAATCAGTGCGGACGGGATAGCTTTGGTACACCCTGTTAAAAAAACGGAAAAATGGAGGCGGTACAATTGGAGAGCGACCCGCCTTCACCAACATGCATAAGCAATTCATTAATAGTTTATATATATATATATATATATATATATATATATATATATATATATATATATATATATATGTGTGTGTGTGTGTGTGTGTGTGTGTGTGTGTGTGTGTGTGTGTGTATGTGTGTAACTAATAATATATAATAATATATAATATATAAAAAACTAATAATAAAAAAAATTTGCATGGCGCGAGATTCGACCCGGCGACCTTCGGATTACGAACCCGAGCGCTTACCGCTGCGCCACGACGCTGAAGAAAATTGTTAATCGTAGAGAGTATTTCACCGCAACGGTTTCTTTTAACTGTCGATTTTCTCGACAACGGCTGAGAAGTGCATCTTGGTGCTTTGCCACATTACACCTCTGGCCATGAGCTTTTATTATGCGCAGTATGAATCGAATCTGAATTTCACAATTGGCGGCCTCCCCTTGTGAGCTCCGATTTCATTTGGTAAAAGTTAACGGTATGGTTCTATTGAGGCGCATACTTCCGCAGTACCGTGTACACAAGTTGTCAACAAGGCACTGTGCTTACTGGTGGTGGCTCTATAATGGTGTGTGCTGTATTTTCATGGAATGGGCTCGGTGCTCTGTTGCAAATGAACCGATTATTGACTAGAAATGGTTATTTTCGGCTACCTGGAGACGATTTGCTGCTGTTCGAGGACTTCCTGTTCCCAAACATGTCACTGGGACACAATTGTTCCTCAATTGTTCGCGATTAGTTTGAGGAACGTTCTGGACAATATGAGCTAAGAATTGGGCCACCAAGATCGCCCGGTATGTGCCGCATCCAACAGTTATGGGACATAACCTGGAGATGAGTTCATGCACAAGGCCCTGCACTGGGAATTATGGATGGCTATAGTAGCAGCATGGTTCAGTATTCATGAAGGGCACTTCCAACGACTTGTTGACTCCATACCATGTCGAATACCTGCACTCCACTGGGCAGAAGGAGATCCAACATGATATTAGAAGGTATCCTGTGACTTTTGTCACCTCAGTGTACATAACACGTTAAATGGTGCGTCAGGCTTCATATTCACCCACAGCGACTTTCTACTGCCTCCTCCTCACAAATAAACATGTGATTCGAACCTTAATGTCACTGCTCACAGTTTACCTGGACTGTCTCACATACGGGACGCTTCTCATGGCAATCAACGTTCACAAAAGCTTCCCCTAGTCGGAATGTCGTCCCAGTAAGTTACACTATACGTAGTCGAAAGTCAGTTATGGCATGATGTTGATGTAGAATGTATACCACCAAGGTCATGCTGTAGCCCTCGCTTACATGAGACACCACCTCCACACACTGTCCAAACTCGGTAGTCTCGAACGAAAAATTCATCATTACTGACCTCAATGGTTATATATCATTATTCCCTCCACGACTCATCTTTTACCATGGTGGGTTCCACTCCTCGTATACACTAATTCTCTCATGCTACTGATACCTACTCCCCTATGTCTAACAAAACATTATATTCTCTACGAGCTATTACAACCATTATGCCACATTCCACCTCTGCATTTGTTTTCACTGAATTTACTTTCACTAGGAACTCCTGCTGGCAGGCCTAGGGTTCCCTCTTAAGCTTAACAGATCCTTCCCACCTAAACCATCTCTATCCTTACCCCGTATCGTTGTACACTTCTTCTACTACCATTCCCAGTAAATTACTAGTAACAACTGTTATCTCCATCGCTTCTTCGTGGTTGGTAGCACTGCCTATGCACATGCACCGTTTGACCACAATTAAAACACGAACTCTGTCGACCTATCGATATCCTCGAACGCTGGTGCTAGTCCAGTCTCTGCATGGAGATCTTTAAGTGCTCCCATGCGCACCCTCCTCAATATCTCTGGTGCTTAACAGCTCGGAAAATCATCAAGTCCCCGATGATCGACCTCTTGCCGCACGTGTGGCAATTCCTAAGTGTGCATATTAATTTTCCTAATTCTATTCGGAAAGTCTTCCACTGTCCCATTATGCCTCCTCGACACGAATCCCAGCTGCCCACGAAAAAACTGTGCGCTGCTTTGTTTCCCATGCCACGTGTACAAATTCTGTCTCGGTTGTTCGGAAGATTCTGCAACGTGTAACATCTCTGTGCAGCTCACGGACAACTACACCTCTCCCGTTAAACTCAACTTTCAGGTCTGCAGTAATTGTTTACTCGAATAAGCACCTATGTTAGTCCATGACTGGAGATCCTCTGCAGACGGTAGCACATTCTCAGATGCTCTACCGGGTAAGGGAGAAACAAGGTTAGCGACAGCTGGAGCCACTCCTAAATTTTGCGGTTTCAGCACATCTACTTCATCATATTTCACTGCCAAACTTTTACGTAAAGCTACCTCGTCTGGCCTCAGCTGCATTACCTGATTCACTAATAAATTTATGGCCTCGTCCCTGGTGACACCTTTTGCGTCAGATTTTTCCATTCCCTCTCCTTTATCCATGCAAAATAACAAAAATTGATATAGACAGGAGTGGTAGCTGCAGTTGAGGTCGAACACTTACAAATGGCTTGAATAGACTTCAGCACATGACGTAGTGAAGCAGGCGTGCCTCTCCTTTATGTTCCTGGCTGAGGCTGAAGAACGGACGCCAGCTTCTGCCCACAGCTGCTGGGCCAGTACCATGTGCTACTGAGGCCGGCATTCTTTGTAGGCCAGGGCCATTGACGTCAGTGGCGCTACTTGTTGTGCTACGGTGGCATTTCATTCGGGAAACCGCTTCTCGGCTCTGCACATGACCGCTGTGGCACGTGTGGTGTCTGCTGTGCACTGGGTACAATCTGCAGCCTTCGGACGGGAGTCGGATGGCGGCTGGCGCTGTGGTGCCAGGTTCGACTAGGAAATCAGAGTTGTTGGCAGCAGGCTGGGACACCAGGTTGGCGGGGCTATGGGGCTATGGCTCCTAGTCCCTTGAAGAACTTAGTGCAGACGTAAGGAGCACCCTTTTCTCAAACCCATGGCTGCTGCTGGTAGTGCCCATTTGGCTCGGTGTCTGGCGTCATTTGAATGCTGCTGGTTTCCGGTGATGGGAAGTGATCCCTGACTTGAAGTCCAGACATACGTATTTGCCTCCTGTGACCATTTGTTCCACTAAAACGCGGCGCCTAGTCGCGTTGCCATAACAAGAGACTCGCCTTGGTGTGATTGCCAATGTGCAGCGCCATTTATCGCTGAGCTCATCTATCCCTGCCTCACAGTTCCCTGGCCCATGTGTTACTGTGACCCGCAGGTCGCCACGCAGGAGGGTACAGACCAGGAGCTGTTAACGCAATACTCTATGGGGGCTTTTATGCTACTGCTCCTTACTTTATAAAAAATCAATAATTTTCTGTCCAAAGACCTACTTCCCTGTACCTGGTGGTACGCTATCATGCGACACAATGTTCAGTGTATACTGTGCATTCACACTTCAGCTGTCCCCACCTTCACGATTGCTGCTCTTTGGGACATTGTCTCGCTCGCATCTGTTGTTGCTAGCGGAAACGAAGTTCCACTGAGTTCAGTTGTTGTTGTTGTTGTTGTGGTCTTCAGTCCTGAGACTGGTTTGATGCAGCTCTCCATGCTACTCTATCCTGTGCAAGCTTCTTCATCTCCCAGTACCTACTGCAACCTACATCCTTCTGAATCTGCTTAGTGTATTCATCTCTTGGTCTCCCTCTACGATTTTTACCCTCCACGCTGCCCTCCAAAGCCTAATTTGTGATCCCTTGATGCCTCAAAACATGTCCTACCAACCGATCCCTTCTTCTAGTCAAGTTGTGCCACAAACTTCTCTTCTCCCCAATCCTATTCAATACCTCCTCATTAGTTACGTGATCTACCCACCTTATCTTCAGCATTCTTCTGTAGCACCACATTTCGAAAGCTTCTATTCTCTTCTTGTCCAAACTGGTTATCGTCCATGTTTCACTTCCATACATGGCTACACTCCATACAAATACCTTCAGAAACGACTTCCTGACACTTAAATCTATACTCGATAATAAAAAATTTCTCTTCTTCAGAAACGATTTCCTTGCCATTGCCAGTCTACATTTTATATCCTCTCTACTTCGACCATCATCAGTTATTTTGCTCCCTAAATAGCAAAACTCCTTTACTACTTTAGGTGTCTCATTTCCTAATCTAATCCCCTCAGCATCACCCGATTTAATTTGACTACATTCCATTATCGTCGTTTTGCTTTTGTTGATGTTCATCTTATATCCTCCTTTCAAGACACTGTCCATTCCGTTCAACTGCTCTTCCAAGTCCTTTCCTGTCTCTGACAGAATTACAATGTCATCGGCGAACCTCAAAGTTTTTACTTCTTCTCCATGAATTTTAATACCTACTCCGAATTTTTCTTTTGTTTCCTTTACTACTTGCTCAATATACAGATTGAATAACATCGGGGAGAGGCTACAACCCTGTCTCACTCCTTTCCCAACCACTGCTTCCCTTTCATGCCCCTCGACTCTTATAACTGCCATCTGGTTTCTGTACAAATTGTAAATAGCCTTTCGCTCCCTGTATTTTACCCCTGCCACCTTCAGAATTTGAAAGAGAGTATTCCAGCTAACATTGTCAAAAGCATTCTCTAAGTCTACAAATGCTAGAAACGTACGTTTGCCTTTTCTTAATCTTTCTTCTAAGATAAGTCGTAAGGTTAGTATTGCCTCACGTGTTCCAACATTTCTACGGAATCCAAACTGATCTTCCCCGAGGTCCGCTTCTACCAGTTTTCCATTCGTCTGTAAATAATTCGCGTTAGTATTTTGCAGCTGTGACTTATTGAACTGATAGTTCGGTAATTTTCACATCTGTCAACACCTGCTTTCTTTGGGATTGGAATTATTATATTCTTCTTGAAGTCTGTGGGTATTTCGCCTGTCTCATACATCTTGCTCACCAGATGGTAGAGTTTTGTCATGACTGGCTCTCCCAAGGCCATCAGTAGTTCTAATGGAATGTTGTCTACTCCCGGGCCCTTTTTTCGACTCAGGTCTTTCAGTGCTCTGTCAAACTCTTCACGCAGTATCTTATCTCCCATTTCATCTTCATCTACATCCTCTTCCATTTCCATAATACTGTCCTCAAGTACATCGCCCTTGTATAAACCCTCTATATACTCCTTCCACCTTTCTGCCTTCCCTTCTTTGCTTAGAACTGGGTTGCCATCTGAGCTCTTGATATTCATACAACTGGTTCTCTTCTCTCCAAAGGTCTCTTTAATTTTCCTGTAGGCAGTATCTATCTTACCCCTAGTGAGACAAGCCTCTACATCCTTACATTTGTCCTCTAGCCATCCCTGCTTAGCCATGTTGCACTTTTTGTCGATCTCATTTTTGAGATGTTTATATTCCCTTTTGCCTGCTTCATTTACTGCATTTTTATATTTTCTCCTTTCATCAATTAAATTCAATATTTCTTCTGTTACCCAAGGATTTCTATTAGCCCTCGTCTTTTTACCTACTTGATCCTCTGCTGCCTTCACTACTTCATCCCTCATAACTACCCATTCTTCTTCTACTGTATTTCTTTCCCCCATTCCTGTCAATTGTTCCCTTATGCTCTCCCTGAAACTCTCTACAACCTCTGGTTCTTTCAGTTTATCCAGGTCCCATCTCCTTAAATTCCCACCTTTTTGCAGTTTCTTCAGTTTCAATCTGCAGTTCATAACCAATAGATTGTGGTCAGAATCCACATCTGCCCCTGGAAATGTCTTACAATTTAAAACCTGGTTCCTAAATCTCTGTCTTACCATTATATAATCTATCTGATACCTATTAGTATCTCCAGGATTCTTCCAGGTATACAACCTTCTTTTATGATTCTTGAACCAAGTGTTAGCTATGATTAAGTTATGCTCTGTGCAAAATTCTACAAGGCGGCTTCCTCTTTCATTTCTTCCCCCCAATCCATATTCACCTACTATGTTTCCTTCTCTCCCTTTTCCTACTGACGAATTCCAGTCACCCATGACTATTAAATTTTCGTCTCCCTTCACTACCTGAATAATTTCTTTTATCTCGTCATACATTTCCTCAATTTCTTCATCATCTGCAGAGCTAGTTGGCATATAAACTTGTACTACTGTAGTAGGCATGGGCTTTGTGTCTATCTTGGCCACAATAATGCGTTCACTATGCTCTTTGTAGTTCAGTTATGTGGCACGAAAGATCGGTTTTGACATGATGTTTGCCGCGTGGAGTGGCCGCGCGGTTTGAGGCGCCATGTCACGGATTGCGTGGCCACTCCCGCCGGAGGTTCATCTCCTCCCTCGGGCATGGGTGTGTGTGTGTTGTTCTTAGCATAAGTTAGTTTAAGTAGTGTGTAAGTCTGGGGACCGACGACCTCAGCAGTTTGGTCCCTTAGGAATTCACACACATATCATTTCAATGACATGATGTTTATCAAGGAAGCGTGCTCCGAGAAATGCCGAATAATCTTCACTAATATTTAGCAACACTACCATGTATGCATAGTTTCGGAAACTCTTAGCTCCAATGTTAAAGTCGAGCAATTTGTCCCTAATAACCTCAAGACATTGTCACCTACTCCACGTAACATGTAACGTGCAGACCCAAGTCTCTTCCTGCCTAAGAGGTCTGGAATAACGACTGATACGTGCTACGTGCACATCCATGTTTAATAGAAACTTACCTTCCTTGACCTATATTATGCCCAACAAGAAGCATTCCGTCCCTGCATACATTGCGGCAGCCTTTTGTTCTACTGCGAATGCCTTGGATTCTCATTTGCGTTCAACTGACGCTTTATCTGCTGATGTTTCCCTTGCTTCTCATTCCTGAACACTCATAACCATCTGGTTGGCGACATTGCTTTTTTAGATGACCCTTACATCTATGTCTGTTGGAATTCACTTCTGATGCGAAGAGCTGACGGTCATTACATCGTTTGTAGCAACACCGATTTCTTTCAACCATGTGGCGATCCCAATATCTTCGGATAGGTCATATGGATTCTCCACTCTTATCCTGCGTGACAAGTTAGTGGGCATAACCCACACAACAACATCGAGAGAACTATTTTCAACTTCATACGGAGTAACTGCATGGGCTTCTGTTATGTTTGTGTAATAATCTTCCAGATTCTGTCCGAAGATTAAACTGACTCTTTAGGCTTCTAGACTACGGTACTATATTACTTACACTTTACGACAAAAAATATAAGAACGCACAACAGTGGGATTATCAGAATGGGACGAAAGTCGGTAGATATGGTGTACATGTACAGGTATACAGACGAATACAATTTCAAAAAAAATAAAAATATTATATGATTTACTTAGTAGAAAAGGATTCACAAATTGAGAAAGTAGGTAACGCGTTCGTCCACCTCTGGCCATTATGCAAGCAGTTATTCGTCTTGGTACTGATTAATAGACATTTTAGACGTCGTTCTGAGGGATATTGTTCCACATTCTGTCCAAATGGCTCGTTGCTTTGTCAAAATCCAAAGATTCTTGGAGGGTGTAACACCCTAATGAACCCCAAAACCCAATTAGGGAAGACCATCATGATGTAAAGCAGGGAAAAGTTATCCTGACAGGTGCGAGAACTTTGCCGATGATATAACACCAGAAAGTCTTGATAAACACCGACATTAAGCATTACAGAGTGTGTTTTGGTAGAAAGGAAGAAGAAAGAAAGGTGATCTTTAGTTATTTACCAAACATCTAAGTAATAATTGCAAATTAATACCATGAAAGTTAAGTCCAAAGATATGTCGGTCAGAGATAATTTTCAGGTGGAAGAGAGTTGTAAACGCAGCGAAGAAATTGAATGCGTCTACAATACTCATTCACGGAAAAAGTAAGTCACTTGCTAGCTATCGTGCTATCGAGTGATGATACGAGAGCAACTCGTGCCATAGTTGAGCGAACGGAGCGCGACGAGATTGTTTCATTTTCCAGAGTCGTTGTTGCGTGACGTAGACGCACGAATTATGTGAACTGATTTTCTGACTAGATACTTGAACCGAGATAGTATGCTGACTGTGTATACCGAGTTGTTGGACTTTATTAACGGAAGCAGGCAATATTGGACTCAACATTCATATAAGTGAACTTATAGAAAGGAATGGACAAAGTTTCAAAAGACTATAACACACGTTTAGTCTCGAGTAGGAGACACTGACACAAATACATGAAGAACATACAATTACGCCGAGGGTTAAAGCTGTGGTAATTGTCACGATACTTGAAACTAACGGAACTGCCAGTGCTAATTAACCGTGTGAGCGTGTGGCGTTATGTTTATGAAGTATTTAGCGAAAAGGAACAATAAAATTGTTCATCAAAAGTGGAAATTCAACGCGTCGCCTCCATCATTCTATGCATAGTTGGTAATTGCTCACCAGAAGTTAATGAACAGTGACTGTTCACCGTGGAAGTAAATTCGTGGACTGTTACTTGTGACAAGGAAGGTTTGGACATACTTTATATTACGACGCGAGGTAATGAAGACATTGTTAAAGAGTATCTGTGGATCTCGCGTCATATAGCGCGAACAATTTTACTTAGCAACGAACAATACGATCTGCAATTGAACTTTTTCTTTACTTTTTGTGATGTGGACGGCGCGCATGAGGGAAGATTCATCAATTACTGCACTAAAGTGTTAACCGGGCACACAATAATTCAACTTCAAACCATAAGAGAAAATCAGAGTGCGCAGTTCGCATTAATAAGGAAACTGTGTGGACTCGCCATCAAACTATAATCATTACGCGAGGAACTGTTTCTTAAGAGCTTTTTCAGATCTTGTCTCTCGTTAACCGACGGAGACATCTATGATCGCGCATCACGTCTCGACTCCACCTACCGAGTTGTAGCAGTAACAGCTCCACGGCGTCGACAATACCAGCACGCGGCGAAGAGGGGACGTCACAATGGCCATTCCCCTGAATGGCCTAGACGTTCTCAACCTGGGAGAGATACGGAAAACTGTCTGTCCAAGGTAGGGTTCGGCGTGCACGAAGACAAGCAGTAGGCAAACCCGCCATATGTGAGCAGGGATTATGTTGCTGTGGTGTAAGCCCAGGATGAAGGCGAACAAAACGGGATGTAGAGTATCTTTGGCGTACTGCTTGTTCTGTAGGTGCCACGGATGACAACCAAACGGGTCCTGCTATGAAAAGAAATGGTGTCTCAGACCACGGCTCATGGTTGTCGGGGTATATGTGGTGGGTGGCAGTCGGGTTGTTATCCCACCGCTGTTCGGTGTCTCTACAGACGCGTCTTCGGCATGTAACTTCATTAAATGGAGTAGAGTTGTCTTGAGTGATGAGTCTCGCTTCGAACTGATCCCCGATGACCTTCGTTGTGTCTGGAGGCTTACCGGACAGCGCTTGAATACCAACCTGACTGTCACCCGCCGTACGGCCCGACAACCATACGTAATGGTGTGGGGTGCCATTTCTTTTGACAACAGTACCACTTGTTCAGTAGAAGATATGTTTCACAAGAGCGAAGATGAACAAGTGCTCATAGCTCTTAAGGTATGCACTTTAAAGGACATTTTCACTAGACAATTTCTTCTTGTTTTGGTAGAAACTACCGCCTCCCAAAATATGGAAAGCAAAGAGCTTGCAGTAGAAGAGATTCGGTAGACAGTATCGAAGTAGAAGTGCTAATAACTTTTAAGGCATGCGTTTTGGAGTCCACATTTATTAGATGCTTTTGCTTCAAATATTCTTTCATGTCATGTCCCTGAATATTTACCATTCCTCCTTGGACATCCTGTGTATTTCCAACATAAGATTCGAGTTCGTTCGTAAAGTATTCAGTTGTTGAACTATTGATCCGAATATTGTGATACTTGACGCTAATGCCATACGAAAACAGGACACTTTCAAGTCTTACTTTCTAGAAAATCTCAAGTATTGCTTGGTACCCTTGTGAAACTTGAATTGTTCTGTTTCTAGTCTTGGTAGTAGTTCTATGATACTGAATTAAGACTGAATAATAAGAATCAGATTCGCTTGACATGCGGTAGTTTGGGGGATGTTCTATGTACTACGGTTTCTAATGTTGACTAGTTTTGCGTCACCTGTGTTTGCATTTCATCTGTCAGTGATAGTCCTGTACTCTCTATTGTGCTGTTTACTGTTCATCCACTATCAACCCCTAGGTTAATTAGCAAACATTGTCTGTCAAGCTTCCGAGAAAAAAGACCTGCAATTTTAATTCCTTGTATGCATGTGCAATGCACACAGGTTCACTGGAAGTACACGATTGGATAGTGGATGTAGTAAGAAATACAAGAGATCAAGATAACACGGCTTATTATGACCTTCAACATTAAAGCTTTTTCTTAAAACTGCAGAATTCTATGTTACTGTGTCGCCTATTAATGAAGTACGGAGAAGGAACTGAATTACATACTAGTCCATGGAAATATAAGGGCCTTGCAACGAACTTGTGACGTCACACTAGACTGCCTATTCGCCACACTTCGCGAACGCTCGGCTCCATGCAGGGCCCCCGAAGGATAAATATGTAATTGAAAATGAACACTCTAAAGGTCTTAACGTCGTCGCGTGCTTTCGAAAACTTGCATGCATTCAAACACGCAGTCAAGAATTACTAATATCGTCTGAAAGAGTTACTCGCTTCCCGTCGGAGACGGCTGCTGGCACTCGTAAGACCTGCAGTGTCATGTGATCTAACGATCTAACGTACGCGCCACGGCCGGTCTTTCTAATAGGCCTCGGATACATCATCGTGACCGAACTGTCAATACTATTTCTGTTAAGAGCGCAAATGTGGTTCGTGTGCTTAACCTTCTGCCTGCAGTAGGATATTACCATCTGCAAGGAACACAAACCATGTATCGACAAGTCAAAAAGCACATGACAAGGACGATGTTCCTATCGAAATAATTTTCAAGTTTTCAGTGGTACTCGGCATGTAGAAATGCAGATGGAAGTCGGTATTCGGCCACATATCACGACTGCAGGATACAAGGTGCTAGTTTCGTACCTCGGCCAAGATTTTGTGTGCTTTATATCTAATGTAAGCTGTCACCTTCATCAAAACTGTCCTACAAGTGTTTTAGTGCTCGAAAGCTCTGTGTGTCAACTCTGTAGAGGAGTGAAGCGTCCGTAATGCCGGCCGCTGTGGTCTCGCGGTTCTAGGCGCGCAGTCCGGAACCGTGCGACTTCTACGGTCGCAGGTTCGAATCCTGCCTCGGGCATGGATGTGTGTGATGTCCTTAGGTTAGTTAGGTTTAAGTAGTTCTAAGTTCTAGGGGACTTATGACCACAGCAGTTGAGTCCCATAGTGCTCAGAGCCATTTTTTGTCCGTAATGATTGCAAAAAAGGGCACGTCATTCTCGTTTTCTAGAGGGGTCATCAAACATACTCATAAAACTATGGATCTGTATGTTTGACGGCGATCTGTTGAAGAAATGTGGAACATGTTTTATGCTCGCGTGTTATGACATTTCTGGAAACAGTAAATCTCCTCTGTAGGAATGAGTATGTGTTCCGAAAACAAAGTCCGTGCCAAACCGAGCTTGCACTGTTCATCCACGAAACGCAGAAAGCAGTAGGTACAGGTGTCCAGGTACACACCGTGTTATTGACTTCCGGAAGGCATTCAGTATAGTTCCGCACTGCTGACTAGTGAACAAAATACGAGCACATGGAATATCGGGGCAGCTGTGTGATATCATGGAAGAGCTCCTAGCAAACAGAATACAGCAATTCATACTGAACGGAAAAAAGTCTTCAGATGTTGCAATCACTTCCTGCGTGCTTCTAGGGAGTGTTACACACCGAAGAGCCAAAGAAACTGGTACACCTGCCTACTACCGCATAGGGCCCCTGAGAGCACGCGGAAGTGCCGAAACACGACGTGGCATGGACTCGGCTAACGTCAGAAGTAGTGCTGGATGAAATGCATACCATGAGTTCCGCATGGCGTCCATAAATCCGTAAGAGTACGGAGGGGTGGAGATCTCTTCTGAACAGCAAGTCGTTAGGCATCCCAAATAAGCTCGATAATGCTCATGTGTGAGGACTTTGGTGGCCGGCAGGACTTTTTGAACTCAGGAGAGTGTTCCTGGAGCCACTCTGTAGCAATTGTGGACGTGTGGGGTGTCGCATTGTCCTGTTGTAATTGCCCAAATCCATCGGAATGCACAATGGACATGAATGGATGCAGGTGATCAGATAGAGTGCTTGCGCACGTGTCACCTGTCAGAGTCGTATCTAGACGTATCAGGGGTCACATATCACTCCAACTGCACACGCGCCACACCATTACAGGGTCTCCATCACCATGAACAGTCCCTTACTGTCATTCAAGGTCGATGGATTCATCAGGTTGTCTCCATACCCGTACACGTCCACCTGCTCGATACAATGTGAAATGAGACGTGTACGACCAGGTAACATGTTTCCAGTCATCAGCAGTCCTGATGTTGAAGGGCCCACTCGAGGCGTAAAGTTTTGTGTCGTGCTGTCATCAAGTGTGCAGAAGTTGGCCTTTGCCTCCGATTGCCCATACCGATTATCTTTGTTGAATGTTTCGCACGTTGACACTTGTTGAAGGCCTAGCGCTGAAATCTGCAGCAGTTTGCGGAAGTGTCACACGTCTGTCACGCTGAACGATTCTCTTCAGTCGTCGCTGGTCCCGTTCTTGTAGGACCTTTTTCCGACTGCAGTGATGGTGGAGGTTTGATGTTTTACCGGATTCCTGATATTCACGGTACACTCGTGAAACAATAGTACGGGAAAATACCCACTTCATCGCAAACTCGGAGTTGCTTTGTCACATCGCTCGTGCACCGACTATGAACCCACGTTCAAACTCACTTCAATCTTGGTAATTTGTCATTGTAGCAGCAGTAACCGATCCAACAACTGCGCCAGTCACTTTTCTTATTAAGGCGTTTCCGATCTCAGTGCCGTATTCTGCCTGTTTACATATCTCTGTACTTGATTACGCATGCCTATACAAGTTTCTTTAGCGCTTCAGTGTAAAACCATTGCGTTTCACGAAACATGTAAATGACCCAGTTGCTAAAGTCGAAAATTCCATGAGGCTTTTCGCGGTTGATGTTGTTGTATACAGAGAAGTCACGACTTTATAAAATTGTAGTGAAATGCGGGAATATCCGCAGAGGTTCGACGGTTGATGCAGGGAAAGGCAGTTGGTTCTCAACATAAACAAATGTAAGGAATTGCATATACTGAAACATCTTTATTTGAATGTGTGTGTCTGTACTTAAATTGCTGAATGACTGAGAAGATGAAACTTCTACGTTATTTGATTCTGAAACAGCTGAGTAAAACTGAACGAACTGAGCCTACTTTCTCTTTACTTTTTCTTATCATGTCAACACTGACCCACAATATTCTAGCGGAATGCAATCTGACTGCTCAAAAAATTACAACCTGACTTCAAATAATTGATTCAAAAGAATAGCCCTGACCAAAAAGAAATCTTAAAGATAACCTATACATTTCATTAAGTACTTCCCTCACAAAAATCTTCATTACGCGAACTACTGCAATACAGCGAGCGTCAGTACTGCTAGCTAAATAAAAGATTGCAACTACTAAATCCACTAACTACTAACAGGCATGTGGTTATCAAAGGAAAGATTTTGTTGCAAACCATATAATGTATTTTTTTACCTTAATAATGTGACATCCAGTTCAAATACGAATAAAGATCGCCATTGACATCCAGTAAAAAGATATATCATGAGAAATAATTTTCAGTCTCAAAGTCGGATACTTCCAGATTGTTAGCCTACGCTAGCGCTTCAGACCTCTACCCTCCATCAATGCTAAATTCTCAAATTTAACATCCGTCACTGCTGGCTGTTCACCTCTAACAGCCCAACAGTACTTCCATCACTGCTGGCGACTAACTTCCAACAACGAGTCCAACCAGCCACAGAGTCTCTTACAAGCAAAGCGCAGTCAGAGATCCAATGCAAAGCGCTACACAGCGCTACCAACACAGAAGCAGCCTACTTACAGTACACAGACAGAGCGGTCCCTTATTGTATGATTACACAATTGTAGAACATTCAGTGGAAGCAGTTACTCTCATAAAATACACTACTGGCCATCAAAATTGCTACAGCAAGAAGAAATGCAGATGATAAACGGGTATTCATTGGACAAATGTATTATACTAGAACTGACATGCGATTACATTTTCACGCAATTTGGGTGCATAGATCCTGAGAAATCAGTATCCAGAACAACCACCTCTGGCCGTAATAACGGCCTTGATACGCCTGGTCATTGAGTCAAACAGAGCTTGGATGGCGTGTACAGGTACAGCTGCCCATGCAGCTTCAACACCATACCACAGTTCATCAAGAGTAGTGACTGGCCAGTTGCTCGGCCACCATTGACCAGTAGTTTTCAATTGCTGAGGGATCTGGAGAATGTGCTGGCCAGGGCAGCAGTCGAATATTTTCTGCATCCAGAAAGGCCCGTACAGAACCTGCAACATGCGGTCGTGCATTATCCTGGTGAAATGTAGGGTTTTGCAGGGATCGAATGATGCTAGAGCCACGGGTCGTAACACATCTGAAATGTAGCGTCCACTGCTCAAAGTGCCGTCAATGCGAACAAGAGGTGACCGAGACGTGTAACCAATGGCACCCCATACTATCACACCGGGTGATACGCCAGTATGGCGATGACGAATACACGCTTCCAATGTGCGTTCACCGCGATGTCGCCAAACACGGATGCGACCGTCATGATCGCGTAAACAGAACCTGAATCCATCTGAAAAAATGACTTTTTGCCATTCATGCACCCAAGTTCGTCGTTGAGTACACCATCGCAGGCGCTCCTGTCTGTTATGCAGCGTCAAGGATAACCGCAGCCATGGTCTCCGAGCAGATAGTCAATGCTGCTGCAAACGTCGTCGAACTGTTCGTGCAGATGGATGTTGTCTTGCAAACGTCCCCATCTGTTGATTCAGGGATCGAAACGTGGTTGCACGATCCGTTACAGCCATGCGGATAAGATGCCTGTCATCTCGACTGCTAGTGATACGAGGCCGTTGGGATCCAACACGGCGTTCCGTATTACCCTCCTGAACCCAAAGATTCCATATTCTGGTAAAAATCATTGGATCTCGACCAACGGGAGCAGAAATGTCGCGATACGATAAACCGCAATTGCGATAGGCTACAATCCGACCTTTATCAAAGTCGGAAACGTTATAGTACGCATTTCTCCTCCTTACACGAGGCATCACAACAACGTTTCACCAGGCAACATCGGTCAACTGCTGTTTGTGTATGAGAAATCGGTTGGAAACTTTCCTCATGACAGCGCGTTGTAGGTGTCGCCACCGGTTCCAATCTTGTGTGAATGCTCTGAAAAGCTAATCATTTGCGTATCACAGCATCTTCTTCCTGTCGGTTAAATTTTGCGTCTGTAGCACGTCATCTTCGTGGTGTAGCAATTTTAATTGCCGGTAGTGTAGGTGTTTCCGACCGCAGCGCCGTATTCTGCCTGTTTACATATCTCAGTATTTGATTACTCATACCTGTACAAGTTTGTTTGGCGCTTCAGTATAAAATCATTTCTCTTCACAAAATATGAGAATGACCTAGTAGATAAAGTCGGAAATTCCATGAGGCTTTTCGCGGATGATGTTGTTGTATACAGAGAAGTCACGACACTATAAAAATGTATTGGCCCTCAAGATAAACAAATGTAACGAACTGCATATACAAAGACAGAACGATCCCTTATTGTAAGATTACACAATTGTAGAACATTCAGTGGAAGTAGTTACTACCGTAAAATATCTGGGAGTGCGTGTACGCAGCAATTTGAACAGGAATGACAAAATAAAATTAATCGCGTTGAAGACTGAGATTCGTTAGAAGAGTCCTCAAGAAATGAAGTCCATCAGCAAAGGAAGTAGCTTACAAAACATTCGTTTGACCAATATTTATATTTTGCTCGTTAGTATCAGATCCGTACCACACAGTACTGGTGGACGAACCAGAGAAAATATAAAGAAGAACAGCAAGTTTCGTTACAGGTTCACCCGGTAAGGATGAAAGCGTCACGGAAATTCTGAGCGTACGCCAATGGTAGACGGTGCAAGAGAGGCGCTCTGAATCACAGTACGAGTATGGTCTACCGTTTAAGTACCGAGAGAGTACGTCCCTAGAAGACATCACAGATGTCTTGCTTCCTCCTAATTACAACCCATGATAAGACCACGAAGATAAAATCAGAGAGAGCTGAGCGCACACAAACCCGTACTGGAACTTGTTCTTCTCGCGAATCACATGCGGCTGGAACAGCGAAAGAGGCAACAGACTCTGACCGTAAGGTGGCTTGCGGAGTACTCAGTAGATGCAGGTGTAGCAACGGTAGGAACTAACCAAACAGAAGTAGTAGCTAAAAATCAGTGACGTGACTAAAAGCAACTCTGGGGCGGCGAGTGGAAATTTACGGTGGTATAAATGTTCGAATGTTGAAACACTTCCCGGTCGATGCATCATATGTGGGGCGGCTGGTGGAATTTTATGGTGGTTTAAAATTTTGTAGAATGTAGAAACACTTCACGGACTATTAACCATATGTGGGGCGGCGGGTGGAATTAATTGTTAGAGACATAGGTTCTAATTTAAGTTTAACCTCGGTTTCTTCTGGCAGTTCCATTTCCGACAATCTTTTAGTGCATGTTAGTAAAATTTTTAACAGCTTTTCACTTAACTTAGTTCCTTCTGCACGACGTATGGCGTTGCCTGCGCGGCGTACCAGGATTACTGATGTGACGCAGCGCATTGAACTGCAGACGGCACTCCGACGGATGTTGTGTGTTTGCATGGACCGCAACTGCAGGCGCGGCTCCGGCTGCTCCAGCGGACGACTGCGATGAGGCGAAACTGGCTTCTCTCGATGCCGGCAGCGCCGCTAGACTCGGTGCAGGCTCCGTCAATCCAGATGCGTTGTTAATCCAATTGCGTCGTCCACATGCACACGTAACACTTTCACTGTTCTATTACTCAGTTGCGTGTCGCATTTCACTCCCGAATCCGAATATTTAAAAATCACTTTCACTTCTACTCAGTTTGTTTCTTTCCTGGCTGATGCACTATTTGTGGGGCAGCGGGTGGAAATTTATTTTGTTATTTAAGTTTTGTTTGTTTTCCCGGCAGATTCACCATTTGTGGGGCGGCGGGTGGAAATTTACGGTGGTATAAATGTTTGAATGTTGAAACACTTCCCGGTCGATGCACCATATGTGGGGCGGCTAGTGGAATTTTATGGTGGTTTAAAATTTTGTAGAATGTAGAAACACTTCACGGCCGATTAACCATATGTGGGGCGGCGGGTGGAATTAATTGTTATATAAGTGTTCCTATTATTTATGCTGTTGTTTTGCCGTTCTCAACACTGGCTCTGTAACTACAATTTTGGCAACCAGAAAGTGATCAGCAAAATGTGAAGCCTGTAATTAGAATTCCTAGTGCCTACTTCATCTGAGAAATACACTTATAGCTACAGCTTATAGCTCTGAGGAATTAGGAGATTGTCTGGGATTCATAATCAAAAAACGATCATGTAAAAACGTTCTCTGTATTATGATAGTCACAGATGAAAAAAAGAAAAGAATCCACACAATCTGACTAACAGAGTAGTTCAGAGTCAAATGCGCTGATGCAACTATAACTGTCCATATTAAATGTTTAAGTGATTGCTCGCCATAATTTGATGATAATGCTCATCAAACGCCACGCTAAATAATGGTAGAATGTCTGTCCCGCGGTAGCACGTGAAAATACGACATACGCAAACCGAAAATAGATTATTAAAGTCATCCCAGAATTAACACTTCACTCGAAAATGATGTCATGGTTACGCGTATCCCAAGTAACTTAATACGGCATCCGAGGCTGTTTATAGCAATGATACCGATGCGACACGACTCTCGACACACATGGTGTGCTATTCAGCATCTGGAGAGAACTGGGGCCTTGCTTCCTCAGGCAGGGTTCTTATATACACTCCTGGAAATGGAAAAAAGAACACATTGACACCGGTGTGTCAGACCCACCATACTTGCTCCGGACACTGCGAGAGGGCTGTACAAGCAATGATCACACGCACGGCACAGCGGACACACCAGGAACCGCGGTGGTGGTCGTCGAATGGTGCTAGCTGCGCAGCATTTGTGCACCGCCGTCGTCAGTGTCAGCCAGTTTGCCGTGGCATACGGAGCTCCATCGCAGTCTTTAACACTGGTAGCATGCCGCGACAGCGTGGACGTGAACCGTATGTGCAGTTGACGGACTTTGAGCGAGGGCGTATAGTGGGCATGCGGGAGGCCGGGTGGACGTACCGCCGAATTGCTCAACACGTGGGGTGTGAGGTCTCCACAGTACATCGATGTTGTCGCCAGTGGTCGGCGGAAGGTGCACGTGCCCGTCGACCTGGGACCGGACCGCAGCGACACACGGATGCACGCCAAGACCGTAGGATCCTACGCAATGCCGTAGGGGACCGCACCGCCACTTCCCAGCAAATTAGAGACACTGTTGCTCCTGGGGTATCGGCGAGGACCATTCGCAACCGTCTCCATGAAGCTGGGCTACGGTCCCGCACACCGTTAGGCCGTCTTCCGCTCACGCCCCAACATCGTGCAGCCCGCCTCCAGTGGTGTCGCGACAGGCGTGAATGGAGGGACGAATGGAGACGTGTCGTCTTCAGCGATGAGAGTCGCTTCTGCCTTGGTGCCAATGATGGTCGTATGCGTGTTTGGCGCCGTGCAGGTGAGCGCCACAATCAGGACTGCATACGACCGAGGCACACAGGGCCAACACCCAGCATCATGGTGTGGGGAGCGATCTCCTACACTGGCCGTACACCACTGGTGATCGTCGATGGGTCACTGAATAGTGCACGGTACATCCAAACCGTCATCGATACCATCGTTCTACCATTCCTAGACCGGCAAGGGAACTTGCTGTTCCAACAGGACAATGCACGTCCGCATGTATCCTGTGCCACCCAACGTGCTCTAGAAGGTGTAAGTCAACTACCCTGGCCAGCAAGATCTCCGGATCTGTCCCCCATTGAGCATGTTTGGGACTGGATGAAGTGTCGTCTCACGCGGTCTGCACGTCCAGCACGAACGCTGGTCCAACTGAGGCGCCAGGTGGAAATGGCATGGCAAGCCGTTCCACAGGACTACATCCAGCATCTCTACGATCGTCTCCATGGGAGAATAGCAGCCTGCATTGCTGCGAAAGGTGGATATACACTGTACTAGTGCCGACATTGTGCATGCTCTGTTGCCTGTGTCTATGTGCCTGTGGTTCTGTCAGTGTGGTCATGTGATGTATCTGACCCCAGGAATGTGTCAATAAAGTTTCCCCTTCCTGGTACAATGAATTCACGGTGTTCTTATTTCAATTTCCAGGAGTGTATAAAGCCGCGGTGCGGACGGGTAAGGGAACGCCTCATCAAATCGGCTCTCCCGAGTAGCCGCTGGGCTAGTAATGCACCACTTTAAGTTACCGAATAAATCATAGCTTCTTTTGCTGATGGCCGATGAAGCTCTCAATTTAAATGTGCATTCGGCACACAGGTAAGTAATCATAATAAAAGTTTGACGTGGCTAAGTTAAATATTTTGGGCGAGAGAATTAATTTAATTACACTGCACGCAGTAGACGAGCTCTGAACTTGCCCTTTGGAGATACGCTATCCCTATAGTTTTATAGTTATTCAAATGAAACTTCTCACATATTTATGGTTATAGCGGATCTCCATTCTACTTAAATATAAACATCCTAGCCTTATTTATTAGCCTACTTAATCTATCTTGCTTCCTTAATTTTTAGACAAAAACCAGAAAATTATGAATTTCAACTAAAATTTTAATTTGTGAGATCCAAAGTACTGTTTCTATTAAATAATTATGAAAAAGGAATCTAAATATAAATTTTTTAGTCTCTAGCTCTTTTCTGTTGCGCCAATGATTTTTACAGAAAAACATCCAAATTTCAAAAATGGTTAAAGTTATCGAACTGATATTCAACACATATTAATTTAGTATTACTCCTGACATGCTAGAACCATTTCAGGTTATTTACTTGATTTTTAAAGTATTGCGCAACATTTATGACGTCAGAGCTAGTTACAACGGACTGGTGGGCACACAATGGAAAGACTGATGTCAATTTACTACGGCGTGAGTAGGCTGCTTCCCTACACAACGAATAAAACCCGGAGTCGATCAAAGGTGCGAATCCGACGTCGAAGGTGATATACCTACGATCGATGGTTCAGTGATACGCTACTAATTGATGATGAACGTACGAATGGGACAGTTCCGATGTCAGAATTACCGAAACGGGACAGTCGTCTCTAAAGGACACTCGCAAACCTGTGACCGACGAAGTACTGGATGATAAAGTTGCTAGTGACTCCATGAAATAAGAACTGAATCAATTACCGGAACGGCGACATGAAGTCGTGGCGTCACATTTCCACGTATGGCCCGCCATCAGGTACCCCGGCTCATCGAAACAGGCCACGCGAGTAAGGAAAACAAACACTTCACAGAACCTAGTAAGAATAAACAAACTTCTTCGTGCTCGCCTAGAATCTAAACACGATATTATTGCACTTATTCGTCCGTGGCAGCTATCGGAAACAAGCGGCGACGTAACGGTACACAAATACCATATCCAATTTTCCGACTCGTGTACTCTGTGGAGGTCCAATTAGCTTACGAGCGTGTTTTCCGGTAGTTAGAACAGCAGAGCACGTTCTGGAAGGCTTCAAGCGCATATGTAAACACACGAGCCGACCATTGCGCCCTCGTTCCTAGGTGCTATAATACTGTGGTCGACAAATATCGTCGACAGCATTCCGCGCAGTACAGATCAAAAAAGGAGAGAAAGAAAAACAGTGATAATAGTGACAGCCGTGACGTAAGAACAGACCAACTGAAAGAAGAGCAAACCGGTTTGCAGGCTTGTGACGTCATACAGGTACACAGGCCGTCAGTACCCCCCTCCCCCCTTTTTAACCTTTAATATGTCCGTACTCTAATTAAATTGTGTTTTATATATTCCTTCAAAATATTATTATTATATTAATTAAATATTACTATTTCAACAAAATTGTCGGCATGTGGAGTAATATTACTTCAATTGGTAAAACAGTAAAAACATCCTAGCAACGGGCAAGCCGCTGTGGCCGAGCGGTTCTAGGCACTTCAGTCCGGAATCGCGATGCTTCTACGGTCGCAGGTTCGAATCCTGTCTCGGGCATGGATGTGTGTGATGTCCTTAAGTTACTTAGGTTTAAGTAGTTCTAAGTCTAAGGGACTGTTGACCTCAGATGTTAAGTCCCGTAGTGCTTAGAGCCATTTGAACTATTTGAACCTAACAACGCTACGCAAATTCTAAGCCACATATGGCCGATACCATACGAACACAAACGCACTGTGACGATTTTTTGTGAAAATAAATATGCTTTTCGCTGTCACTTTGCTTTTTAACGTGCTGGGTTACGTGATGGAAGTCGTCGTGCTTTAGACACGTAGTACAGGCCACGGCCTAATTCCACATAATACCTTAAAACGATTGGCAAATTCGTCGGTAATAGTGACTGGTACAGGTCTCCAGCTTTGCTAGAAGAAAAATTATTAAGCGATCTGCTTTGATATTAACGCACCTGTAAAGCAACAACGTAAATTTTAAATGTGCCGCGTAATGGCGGCCGACTGCAACACTAGAGCGATACTGTTTTTGCTCCGCTGCAAACAAAGCTATAATTCTGAAAACTGAGATTATTTGACACAAGTTTAACAGTTCTATAACTAAAACCCAACTGAGATTTTAATTTTTTGTCTATTTGATGTCAGGTCAATAAATTGCAGTACATTACATTATAGATCTGGATAAGCAGTTTACGTAATAACGTTTCAAAAGACAAAACAGAGAGAGAGAGAAACTTTACATATATAAACCGGTTTAAGCCTGTGGATGAAGACTTACCAGTACAATGATAAAGTTTAGTTTTTAAATACATCATTATTTCTTTGTTTTTTAAAGCGTTTAATTTTCGTAATTATTCGCTTAAAACACTGTCTTTGCACATTTGATAGTCACAAGACTTTTTTCTAGTTGTTGTATGTCTCATTTCACTTGCAAAAAGATATTACTATTGTACGTTGGAATGGGCACTTTACACTCTTACACCAGTACAACGTGGTATCGTCAAAGCACGCGGCCGTACAACAATGAAACACAACTCAAGCGTAACAAAAAAAACAACAAGAGAGCTTGAATAAAATACTCACAGCTAAAGATATTGTCAGCCACGAATCCTACACTGCAAAAGAAACTCAAGTGGAGCGGTCGGGGGAATTAAAATAATCCAGTCAATACAAAACAAGCTAATTAAGTAATGTCGCAGACATCTACAGCTGGTATTAGGAACATTAATGCAATAACGTCAGGTTTAAAAATAGATGCACTGCAGAACTTTATATAAGAGTCTGTCACCGACATTATCCGGTTACGGGAAGTGACACAAATAAATGTACCTGGCTTTCAGACAACGGCGAATGTCGCACTGAAAAAAAGTAAAGAATGGGCACTGTCATCCATGTGCTTGGATGTATCTCACTCAGAGATATTTAGAAACTAGACTCCGGGAAATGAATCATATGCAAAGTTTACGATGCCGTTCTCCTAAACGTTTACGATCTGTCAGTAAGTAGCGAAAAGATGGTATAAACTGCGCTCTTAATCTACTTATAGGACGCGACTTTAACTGAGTGCTTCATGCAAAAGACCAGCTACTGAATTTTAACTACTGTGTACAATTACACGACCATGTGAAGAATTTGCGGCTAAAATATGCATGGGAATTAAAATAGGCCACACGTGTTAAATGCACTTTTCTGCAGTCGACTTAGGTCAGCAGAATTTACAGAATGTACAGTACATAGCAGAGAATATTCGTTAACGAGTGCTCATTACAGACGTCACTCCCGCTTCATTTTCATATCACTGTGAGTTATTTGTAAAGTTAAACCTAATCAAACAACTGGTAAAAAAGGAATGGAAGCCAATGGATGTCAAACATCCCCCACCTAGATGACGAAGTTTTACGTAACGCTGTCAGAACAACAGAGATCAACTGCAAAGCTTCACTAATCAATTCCACGTCAGACGCCAGCTGGTGGACCCGAATTGTAAAAGACGCTTATGAACATGTCTGACAACACGTTAAGACATGAAACAGATGAAGTAAAGAAAACCATGGAATTTTACTACATCACCCTTAGATAACTCTACGAAAAATCCAATTTTACGAAGGACCACATGCAAAAGGTAGGACGAATTACAGCGAAAGTTATTACTGTTAAAAAGAAACAGTTTGATGGCCTGAGTGTCAGATCCAAAGGAAACATCAAACCAACTACAGACGAACATTTCTCGACGAGCTGCAGGCTGAGTTTGGAAATATAGAAACTAAAACGAGATGATGAAGAAGATACAATGGCATTACCAGAACATATACTCCATGAGTCCCACTCATGAGGGAATTTTATCAAAAATCGTGGAATATCATGGGAATTGCTTTCACTGAAATTACAAACGACATAATTAGTGTCGATATTACGCTTAGAGATATGAAAGAGGACATAATTATTCTCGTACACAAAATGAGAAGATTGATAAAGTCCAAAAATCTGCGGCCTACTACCCTGATGACCTCTGACTGCAAAACTGTTGCCATAGCCATTAACACAGGATACTTATGTTTTTAAAAAAGTGGTCAACCAACGTCAGGTTTGCTTCCCCGTAAGGACTATAATGTATGTTGTTTCTGAAATTAGAGATATCATTCATGTCAATGGCAGCTGAGTCAAACATCAAATGCATCCTTCCTTTCATTGATTTTGATAAAGACTTTGATCTCAGCTCTCATCAGTACGTAGTAAGAGTAATGGAGAAAGCGGGTTGGAACAAAATGTGTAGTGATCCAAATCGTTAGTAGCACAGTTCTTATTTTCTGCTTGAGTGAAATCAGGTAAGGCGTAGTAGAATATGTAAGTTGCTTTCTGTGATTTGTATGCTGAAATGTCGGTGTTTACTGTTTGTTTCATGTTGCACGGAGGAGATCCTGGTAAGCAATTCCTCCGTGTCCCACCACCGACACAGCAAGTCGACAGTGCGGGTCAGTCTCACGAGAACGCCGACGGTCCGCGACAGCGTGAGCATCGGGTCAACATTGTCAGAGCTAAAAAGTGATGTTTGAGGTGAATATATTAAGATTTATAAGTTCTACATAAGGTCTTGAACTTGTATGACCATCTTATGGACCAACATTTGTAAAATAAACCGAATGTTTACTAAAAGTATGTCGTTTACGTCTACTGATCAACCTAGTAATTGTACCGTAAAAGCATGGCGAAGTTACTGAGTTTTGATTTCTTACGAGAATTCTAAAAAGCAAACTGCCTATTGGCTTCTGTCTCGGGTTCTTCGGCCGACGTTCATCTAATGATTTATCTGACGTTTCGCCAGCACGAGTGGCTGGCATTGTGAAAGCTTCACCCTCCATTGCCGGTGGTGAACTGGAGCCGAGCTCGCGGCCGCAGACTATATGTACCTGGCGCGCAAACGTCCGAGGGCTTCTCCGCGGTCATTTCCGGTGCGGTTCTCCTCTTGCTACCTGCGACGGTCGTTCGCTGCAGTACGGGAAGCCAGGATCCGTTTACCTTAAGGCTTTCCTCTTCCTTGTTGAAACTGTTCGCGTGTTTTTGTATTTCTACAGCTTCTCTGAATAAGCGCGTGTGATAGTGGTTCTCTACAGCCCGAACTTCCGTGTCGGCGAATTTTATTACGTGGTCGGTCTCATTCAGTGCGTGCTCTGCCACGGCCGATTTCTCCACCTGCCCCAACCTACAATGTCGCTTATGCTCTTTGATCCTGGTGTTAATGGATCGTCCAGTCATTCCGACATAAACTTTTCCGCATGTGCATGGTACACGGTATATTCCCGACATTGCAATGCAATCTTTTCTCCCTCGCCGATCTAAGACACTCTTTGATCTTCCTTGTCGGTTTGAAAATCGTCTTTACGCCATGTTTGCGCAATACACGGCCGATTCTGTCCGTCACTCTGGGAATGTATGGCAGAAAGGCCGTACCCTACATTTCTTTTTCTGGTTCCTTACATCGCCGAGTGTTTGGCTCTGTTACACTTCTAATATAATTTGTGGAGTACCCATTGCTTTTCAGAACAGTTTCCAGGTGTTGCATTTCTCGTTTGAGGTGTTGCGGCTCACATATTCGTCCTGCTCTCGTTACGAGCGTACTAATCATGCTTCGTTTCTGGCTCGGGTGGTGGTTTTACAGTTTGTGCAGGTATCGGCCCGTGTGTGTCGGGTTTCGATACACGCTGTGTCCCAGGTTTTCGCCGTTCCTTGTGGCCAGCACATCTAGAAATGGCAGTTTCTTGTCCTTTTCTACTTCCATGGTAAATGTTATGTTGGCATGGAGACTGTTCAAGTGTCTTAGGAAGTCACCGAGCTGTTCTTCACCATGGCTCCACACCACGAAAGTATCATCGACGTATCTGTACCACACCTTAGGTTTGCAAGTCGCCGAGTCCAGTGCCTGTGCTGCGAATTGTTCCATGAAGAAGTTGGCCACCACTGGACTGAGAGGACTACCCATGGCGACGCCTTCCAGCTGTGATATATACCAGAAGGATGGACTCCTATTTTAATGTGGTGGTGACTAATGAAACCTATTTTGAATTTCTTGATGGGCAAGATAATTTTAACAAAGTACTACTCAGCGAAATATGTAGTCAAAGATCTTCTAATTGTCAAAAGTGCCCTAATTAAGTTTAGGGAGTGTTATATTACTGGAAAATTTTAACTTTATCTGAAGTAACGAACTACGAACAGTGAGAGAAATGTTGTTGTTTGATTGCCTGACTTCAAATTTGGTCTTGGTGGTCATTCAAATAATTGATACTTACCCTTGCATTAAAATCTGCGAGACTTAGTGATAAATACTTTAGATTAAAGAGGTGTTGGACGGGAAAGTGAACATAGAAACTTAGGCAAATAATTATCATTACAATTTCTCAGCACTTAGTGATCAGTATTTAATACGAAAATTATCGAAAGTGATAGATTTTGACGTTATGAGCAAACGGTTAAATAATATCTGTGGTGAAGCGAATTTTATTAAGATTATGTGCCATTGTCTTAGTGCAGCAAAAGTCTATTCTTACAGGATGAAGACAACTATTAATGATCCGAAAAACCAGTGGGATATATTTGAAAAATATTGATATAAAATTATCTGCGAAAACATTTTCTGATGAGGTGTAGTTCCGGCGAGAGACATGGTCATTTATGCAATTTAGTCTTATATAGAGATGGTTGGAGACCGTGGCTGTTATATAAAATAAATTTTTGATGATGTAGAGCAACCACCAGAAATGGGTTTCAAGTTACTTTATTCAAAAACTAATTTTTGAATAATGTAACCTTGTAACACCATAGCTCTAATACTCTACTGATTTATTTTTCTTTTGTTTTATTTAATGTTACATCGTTGAGCTTCTGTAAATGTGTTTGAATCGATAACACAAAATTGTACACTCCTTTCTTTGCTAAAACTTTGATGTCATGGTTTGATTGTATGCAGTGTAGTGTATGTGTCGTCCGCCCCTCGTGGTCTCGCGGTAGCGTTCTCGCTTCCCGAGCACGGGGTCCCGGGTTCGGTTCCCGGCGGGGTCACGGATTTTTCCTGTCTCGAGATGACTGGGTGTTGTTGTGTCGTATTCATCATCATCATCATTCATCCCCATTACGGTCGGAGGAAGGCAACGGCAAACCACCTCCATTAGGACTTTGCCTAGTAAGGCGGTGCGGGTCTCCCGCATCGTTCCCCTACGCTCTGTAAAGAAGCATGGGACTTCATTTCCATTTTTTTAGTGTATCTGTCATTTAAATTCTTTGTCCTAATTGGAGGGAAAAAAACTTACTGTATATAATTGTAATTTCTGTGTGAATAATTTTTTGTAGAATTGTTCATAGGTGCAAATGTTCTGTTTTATTTAAAATGTTTGTTTGCTGTGTGTAAACTGCTGACCTTCACTTAGGGTTCTTAGTTATTTCGTATGTAAGAGTCGTCATGATTCCCCTCAGTAACGGAACTGTGTAGCGCGCGCAAAATGTGGTTGGCTTAGGTAGATAAGGTGGAATTGAGAGTCAGTCGGGGACGAGCTACCAAACTGTGCACTGCCATGTAAAAGTTGCATATTGTGCTGGTTCCGAGAGAGGCATTTTCTGCCACTTTCCAATGCCTCGGATGGATGGATAAATAGCCAGAACGATTCTGGAATTAGTATCCATCACCACCACAAAGAAGGGACAGAGTCCAGCAATTCTGCCTGCAAATCCAGCTACAAACATGCAGTTGCGACCACATTGCGTAATCACTGTAACGGAATACTATAATAATGTACAGTGAAGGATCAGCTTATTGGATGTTTTAGTGTGCACAAATATAAGGTAACTTATAACTGAATTCATGTACCTACCTTGATTTTTTCCCTATTGCAACACCTTTCAGGTTCCTCTCCATTTGAACTACGATTACCGAGTGTCCTAGTTTGGCGAGAAAATGAAAGCCTCAAACCATTAAATAATGTTGTTTGATCTTTGGTAATAAGAGAGTATTCAGGTTTACTGTGGATTTAATGAAATTGTGGGATGTAGTAAATTTAGTTTTGTGAAAGCCTCCCAGTGATGGGAACAGTCCAATTTAAAGTTTTGTGGAATTTCAAAGTCACCTATTTAATCATTCATTTGAAAGTAGAAGACTGTGGTAATAAAGACAATTTGCTGTTTCTTTTAAAAATTAAAGTTCTTAAAACTGAGGCTTATAAAGTTTTGTTTGGTTAATGATCATAGTGCTGCCTGTAGTAAATTTTAATAGGTGAGTCAGTTTCTTGCAAATTTGTCAACATTGTGTCTCACTGCAGTAAAAGTCGTGAATTGCAGTTGTGGAAAATTATATACTCATGCTTGCTAGGCAGTTGTTTCTTTTGGGTATTGAGAGTGCATATTAATAGTGTAATAAGATCCACAGGTTATCCTTTGCCACTATTTATGAAAACAATAATATCTTTATTCAAAAGATAGTGTGAAGCAAACTCTTATTGGATTCCAATTAACTTTCATTTGAAATAGTAAAGTAATTAACTGAGAGAGACTTAATCTATGTCCAATTTATGATTCTGCAGTGAATGTTAATAGTAACGTTATAAAACTTATTCGGTTTGAATAAGCCTTGAAAGGAATAGTGTGTTCCGTTATCTGTTATATTTATGCAAATAGTCTGTCCTGCACTGTCAGCTTCCAATCTTAACCGTGAACATATGCAGGTGTCAAGAGTTCGTTGAACTCTCGAGTGGCAAAATATAGGTTGTGTTTGTCCGTTAAGGTTACTCATACTTAATTTCCTGAACAAGAATGTCAATCATTCTTTTGCCTAATTAGGCTGGCGACCGTTATCCTCGTTCTTTGAACAGTGTAGATAGGTAAAATATTATTTGTTACTGTTTGAATAATTAGGTAATTCTCACTTTCATTTCCGATAAGCCACCTCCGTTAGGTACAACACGGTCAACATAACAAAATTTCTCTCAGAGGGTAACACTGCTCTATTGCTTTATACCATAATTGCTTTAACAAGATAGTTTTATTTCACGACCTGCCTCCAACTATAAGGTTAATGGTATAGCAGTAGCATACAGTAGTGTTATACGTGGCTTTTCCGTGACAGGACTTTGTTCTGTTGTGGCATAGTACGTAATAAGCCAGACTTGGTATTTATGCTGTTGCAGTGTTATAACCTGATACTAATTTTTGCTTGGTTGCTGTACACCGAAACAATTTATCATTATTTACTTTATCAGGAAGATTTTTTGAGAAATTTTAATCAAATGTCGGCATCTTTGAAGGACGAGCTCTATCTTTTACCATATCCTTAATATACCGGCACATGTTTGTGAGTAAGACGTAGAGGCTTCCAGTTACTAGATTATATTTGAGGAGAGAGTACATAACCAGTGGGAGATACACTGTCCACTCTCATTAATGAGAGCACCTATCGAAAACCTGAATAACTACGTTTTGTAGCGCGGAGCTTTGCTTGACGTGCCGGAAGAGAGGCAGTGAGGTTATGAGAGGTACAGACAGCGATGTGGATCCATGCCGACTCCAGTGCCATGGACAGCTGGGCTACAGTAGGTCTCCCGGTTGAGGATCCATGGCGCATATAGCCCGATCGAGGTGGTCCAGCAGATTCTTGATTGGGTTTATGTACACGGCGTTTCCTCGCCAGGGAAATATGTAAACTCGTCCTGGTGCTCTTAGAACAACGCACGTCTACTGCGAGCTGCCTGACACGTTGCATTGTCCTGCTGGTAGATGCCATAATGTAGAGGAGAAGCAGACGGCATGTCAGGGTGGACGTGGTCCCCAGGAGAAAAAATGGCTCTGAGCACTATGGGACTCAACTGCTGAGGTCATTAGTCCCCTAGAACTTAGAACTAGTTAAACCTAACTAACCTAAGGACATCACAAACATCCATGCCCGAGGCAGGATTCGAACCTGCGACCGTAGCGGTCTTGCGGTTCCAGACTGCAGCGCCTTTAACCGCACGGCCACTTCGGCCGGCAGGTCCCCAGGAGAGATGGAGACTTGTGCCTTCCATAATGGAGGCATCACCCACGGAATGTCAAGAAAACAGTTCCCAGACCACAATGCTCCCTCCCCCCGACCTGGATCCAACCGACAATTATTGCAGGAGGTTTAGTTTCAGACGCTGAACACGCCAAAGACAACCTGTCCGTTTGAGTATAAAACGCAATTCATCTGCAAAGGCCACCTGTCGCCAATCAATGGATGTCCAGTTACAGCACTAGCGTGCAAATTCGAGCTTTCGCCATCGATAAACGGCAGTCAGCATGGGTCCGCCTTCTGCGGAGGCCCATACGCAGCAACGTTCGCTGAACAGCCGCCGAGGAGTCACTTTGGCAGCCCCTTAGTTCAACTGAACGGTCAGTTGCCCAACAATTGCACGGCTATCCAACACCTTGCATGAAAACCCTGACATGATAAGCAAATACAGTAGTATGTCACATAGCTCCGAATAAATTGTGACATTAAATTAACCAAAGTAATACGAGTAACAAGTGAGCAAATGGAATACCACAGACTAACACAAGAATGCCTAAATGCATGTCATACCTTCCCACCGTGGGACAGACTCAGTACCGAGGGGAGAAACGAGAACAGAAGTCGAGAGCAGAACTGTGTTAAGCTGGAAGGCCCTACGATAAGGGACGGACGGACACCCACGTCGCCAGCTAACCGCTAGGTCCACACTACCCACAAGTTTTAGTGTGAGACTTTTTCGCGTCTCTGTTACGTTAGGACCACCCCCCAGCCCACGTTAAAAGATAGAGCCCTCCAGAAGAACAGTATAGATCTTACGATAACGCTAAAAGGACCACACCAGCTGCAAGTTTTAGCGTGAGACTTTTTCGTTTCTCTGTTATGTTGCCCCACCACGAAAAGTATAACGTTTCTCATTGGATAGACAGAATTTTTGCAGGCGGAGCTTAAGGTTAACATTGATACCCTGATTTGTCAGATGAAAACACAGCCAGATAGTTTTTTTTAACCAACTTCGGTAAATTGTAGTAAGGAGAAGTTAGGAGAGAGTTGCTTCCGAGACGGCGAGGTGAGCGGAGCTGTGCTGCCCGCTGCCCCCTGACGAACACCGAGAAGGTAATGAACGCACGCGATGCCGCATTTTTGAGCGCATAAGGCTTCACTCAGAACTGCAGAAGTCTCGTCTGTTACATCCCCTTTTTGCGTAATACTAGTGTCGATCGTCAATTAAAGCTCATGGTGTTCACATTTGCCACTTGAAGTAAAAATCTGAAACGCGATGATTTTTCTGTTATATAGTTATTGATAAGCCACATCAGCCACTGTAATTTACGACAAGTTAGATAAGTAATTAAAGATAATTGAGGGTCACTGTAGACCATTTTGATAGTTTTTCTCTTTTGTGAAACTTAATTTAAACCTAGATTATAGATGTGATATGGCATAGGTCATCCTTCGATCCATTGATCCATTGTAGGACTTGGAAACCCATTCAGGGAATATTCGTTCACATTTTTGTTGAACGCAGTCGGTTTTTACCATCCTGTATTAAAACATTTCCTTTTATCAACAGTGCAATTTATAAACGATGTTTTGTGAGTAGAATAAAATTTCCAATGGTAAACTTAACTGTTTTTTCGACGTTATTTTACCAGCTAACTAAAAATAGGAAAGCCTTGAACCCCTTCCACTAAATTTAGTTGGTATTAAAATTCTTTTACAGGGAGTGCAGTGGAGCTGACGCTGATATCATTAAGTATCTGGATATATCATCGCTAGTCTCACTGAACTCTTCTGAATTCTACATGTCATGTGTGGTCTGTCGTCTCATTACCAGCAACAGGTCCCATGTTCAAACTAGTCAATTCCCTAAAAAACACGCTCAGAGCGTCGTTGCGCGAAAGTGGTAGGGAGGCACGACTTAGAACATCTCGGCAGCCGTTGTTCACCCCCGTCATCTTTGATCAATGGTGCACCACAGCTGCATCGGCGCCGTCTGTGGATAACGACATTCCGCCATGCGCGGTATACTTAAGTCACCGTGGCACGAGAACGGTTTAAAAACTTTATACCTAAATGGATATGGTATCTGTCCTTTCGAACACCTCCGAAAGAACAGACCTGCAACCGCCTAGAACAAATTTAGAATTGTATTAATACCTTCACCTGCTGACAGGCGTTGATATATATCAACGGGAAGAGCTGAAAATGTGTGCCCCTACCGGGACTCGAAGCCGGGATCTCCTGCTTCCATGGCTTACATGGCTTATATGGCTTTCAGACATGTCCGAAAGAACAGACATCATATCCATATAAGTATATAGTTCTGGCAATACCGACCATGACCTTCGTCTTCTGTGCGGATGCACACATATCCCCCGAACTCTTACGGGACTTGGTAAGAATGTCTACATCTACATCTACATTTATACTCCGCAAGCTACCCAACGGTGTGTGACGGAGGGCAATTTACGTGCCACTGTCATTGCCTCCCTTTCCTGTTCCACTCGCGTATGGTTCGCGGGAGAACGACTGCCGGAAAGCCTCCATGCGCTCTCGAATCTCTCTAATTTTATATTCGTGACCTCCTCTGGAGGTATAAGTAGGGGGAAGGAATATATTCGATACTATATTGCGAAAAACAATGGTCCCATAACAATCCCCTGTGGCACGCCAGAGGTTACTTTACCGTCTGTAGTCGTCTCTCCATTGCGAACAACAGGCTGTGTTTTGTTTGCTAAAAAGTCTTCAGTCCAGCCACACAGCTGGTCTGACATTCCATAGGCTCTTACTTTGTTTATCAGGCGACAGTGCGGAATGTATCGAACGCCTTCCGGAAGTCAAGGAAAATGGCATCTACCTGGGAGCATGTATCTAATATTTAAAAGTGTGTACAGTTGCGTACTGCATGAAGCAGTTCCTAATTGTTATTAAAACTGTTCAACATCGCCCATACACAAGTTATTTTAATTACGTGTACATTATTTTGGGAATAAACCTTCCACGAGTAATGAGTGTGTTGGGGTGAGACACTACGAATGCAGTGTATGAACATACAAGGTGAGATGTGTGTCTCGCGGGAAGCGTGCGCGGGATAGTCACTGCAGTCGCACTATCCTCTGTGCCCTCGGTGGCTCATATGGATAGAGCATCTGCCATGTAAGCAGGAGATCCCGGGTTTGGGTCCCGGTCGGGGCACACATTTTCACCTGTCCCTGTTGATATATATCAACGCCCCTTCAGCAGCTGAAGGTACTAATATAATTCTAATTTCGTTTAAAAACTTAGCTGGCACGGAAATGCTTCCGTGCTTGGTCCGGAAGCCAATTGTCGTGCCCTCTTTGGACGTCAGATAAATAGCTCAAGTTCCACTTTATGACAATGACTGCACTATTGACCGCGTCTCCCCCGACACGTCTGATATACCCTCCACTGCTATTGATGACACCTGGTGTCTGTAAATGGGTATTGCACGTTGACCTCGAACATAGACGGTGGTCACAAGGTGGCTGGAACGTGTATCATTACAACTAGTAACGGGAAAGATCACCTCAAGTGTAATACAAGTCATTCAGAATATGCCCACTGGAATATCTGCATGGGCACAAGTTAATTGACAATCAACAAGATCTTTTAAAATTTACTGGGGTATGCCACGTGGGTGGCCACACTCTATGCTTCTTTTCGTGCAGTCGCTGAAGCCGTTGCCACGAATTTTTAACATAACTTTAATTAGGTACATGGTGCTTCAGAATGAATGGGGCAAAAAGGAAGTATTCCTGTGAGTAAGGCAAAGAATTTATTTCAGAAAGACACGTATAGACCGAAAGTTTAACTGTCGTAATCTATGTTAACAAAAAAAAAAAAAAAAAAAAAAAAAGAATGCCATTGTTGTTCGTCGCTAGCGTTAGTTTTGAAAATGGTGCCATCCGGGACAAACACGCGTAACCTTCATAGAACGCGCAGAAGTATTGTCAATAATCATCGTTCAAAGTTATTTTTGGACGAAGTTTGCTAAAGCGGCGCCACACCGTCACAACACTGCTATATTGACAATGGAATTCGAAGAGACAGATTGCGTACGCAAGAGGAAACCCGCAGGACAACCACCAATCGGGAAACAACTAATGGAAAATATTCTTACGGTCTACGAAACAATCCCCAGAGAATCTTCGTTTAGCAGTCAACAGTGTGGCGTGTGTTGCGCGACCTACCCTAGTTGAAGATTTACCGAATTCAAGTTCTGCATCTGCTAAAACCAGCCGATACACCAAAACAGAGGCAATTATGCATTTATTTTCAAACACGGAAGGAGGAGGATGGCTTCGCAGACAGATTTATGGTCTTTGAAGAAGCCACACATCACATAAGTGGCAAACTGAACAAGCTTACTATGACAGTGTGGGGTACACAAGAACCATATGGCTGTCTGGAACATGAACGTGATTCTCTGAAGCTTAATGTTTCGTCTGCCATATCCCAGCGTAGAGTTTTTCAGCCCTTTCTTCTTCCCAGAATCTACCGCTGCAGGCATAACTTGTGTCGGTATGATTTCTCTCTGGTTGTTGCTCTCGTTGACAGAAGAGTTACCTGACTTCATTCTTCAGCAGTACGAAGCCCCGTCACATTAGCATAAACTCGTATCTAGACACCTAAACGAACATCTGCCAGAGCACTGGGTTGGTAGTGTTCAGTCGCATGATGTGCCGTTCATGTCGTGGCTCCAGGTCACCTGACCTTACGCCAATGGATTTTTTTTTCTTTTGGATTTGTGTGATGGACTTGGTTTACGTACCTCCATTTCTGAAGGTCTTATAGCAATTAAGACTCCGCGGTTATCTTTCCTGATCTGGCCACATTGGAACGGGTCTGGCTGAAAATACAGTACGGGTCAGGCAAGTGCTGTGTCAGAAATGGAGCTCACACCCAATATCTATGAATGTCCATTGAAAGTGTGAGGGCTCTATCTACATATCTAGTTCTGAAATGAAGTCATTACTGTAGCCACGGAAATACTTTTTTTTTGTTAGATTCACTTTCATTCACCCCTTATCTCAAAGTGTGATTAAACGATGCCGCAAGAGCACATGCTGATTACATCACCGTAAAAATAAGAAGTGAATACGAGATAGCGCCCACGAAACGAGACATTGATAAATATAAGGTCGTCTCAGATGCAAAACTCATTGGCCGAAAATGTGAAATCCTAAACATCAGGCTACTGGATGACCTAGATGTACCGTGGGAATCACAAAACGCTATGTGTCATCATAGACAGGTGCCCTTAAAAGATGGCAGCCAAAAAGTGGAGGTCTATCGCAGACAAACCTTAAGGGGAAAATTTTGGAAAATGACTATCATATTGTGTACCTAACTGAAAACAATTAGACTCTTAAACCCTTACGTATTCTCCAAAGCGTACTGTGTCGTGCAGTTCTTTCCGATCCCAAAAGTACTCGGCAGCACTATAATGCAACTAACTGGCAGGTACATTTTGAAGGAAAGCATATTCAAACTATCGTATGATACATTGGACAAATCTAAGGGGTCTGGTGGGCTAGAACTTGTTCCCATCTACAGAAAAGCAAAGGCGTTGTTCCTAAGGAGAGTAGTAACACAGTTAAACGAAAGTCCAGGGTATATCACAACAGAGCTATTCCAAGTGCTGCACCCAACAAGTATCCATCCCCCTATCGACATAAGAAAAATTAACAGCAAGTAAAACGTATTAGGGAGTTATACTTCCAGCCGAGTTACATAGACGATAGTCTACTGAAAAAATATCAGCTAATAACAAAAGAAAATGGCGGAAAAACCGAACAATATTGAATATAAGCAACCGGCCACCGTCTGGGAAACTTCGTGCGCAAACTTAATTCTCAAGATAGATATATGGGAAGTGGTACAGGATTTTTAACAATACCATTGCAACCAACGAAAACTTCAACAGAGCTGGACTTAGCGACACGGAAAATGCCACCCGTTTGGATTAGTTGATTTCTTTCTGCTCCGTTTCACTTTCTGTGGTCATTTACTCAACTGAAGATGAATCAGGAACAGACTTTCCCTGCTGACAAGGAACTCCGAAAACAACTACACGACAGACATACTAATTCGGCATTTATCAGAAATGTATTCCACCACAAAAATAACACTGTAATCATTATGTCACCTACATAATTAAAACGAAAGGCGATGAAAACTTTACCAGCTTCATTACCTACATGAAATCGTCTACAGGGAAATCATGAGGGTCTTCAACACAAAAAAAATTATTTCACAGCAGGCTGGAAATAACATCTGACAAACATGGAGCAAGATATTCATTCGAGGACCAAAGTAAGAGACGGAAGAGAACAGCACACTTTGCAAGAAGAAATTTAACACTGAAAACAAATTAATTTTACTGCTCATACCGTTTTCAATTCTTACATGTTTGTTTCTTAAATTATTTAAGACATGCATTTTTATTATGAGTGTTAATAAAGTTATATGTTTTATTAAATTTCGGGTAAATGGGAACAGAACTCGCGCAACTAGGGTTGCCTGCAAACTTAACTACGTATATAAATTTCTTGTCCATATACTGAAAGATAATTTCGACGATATATACCTGTTATCAATAATGACAGTGGAAAGATAGTAAAATATGTAACATAAATGGCCATGTCTTTTGATTAGATTGTGGTAGAATCTTAATATTTTTACACAGTGCAGGGGCCGTAAATTTTAGGGTGTAACATAAATTTAAACTTCATACGTCAATTCATTCCTGAGAAAAAACCGTGTTAACACACAGGCAGACAGACATGTGGACAAAATGGCAAAAAAATATGTCTTCGTTGTGATATAACTACAAATTAACAATTTTTGGGTTTTCTACTTTACTTATACTGTGAAATCCTGCTTCCTGGAACATTTTATGATTGTATGCCAACGGGAAGTAGACTATGGGTTTTGATTAGTGAGTTTGCGATTATCAAAATATATGACATAAATGGTAATATCTTATGATTACATTGACTTAGAAGCTTAAATGTCCTCCACCGCAAAGAGGCCGTAGACTTAAATATCTAATATAAATTTCAACTCGATAAGTCTGCCCCTTCCCAAGCGAAAGGAGTCTTGACAAACAAGCAGACAAACAGACGGATAACAACTGACAAAAATAAATTTTTTCGTGTGACGTAATTAAAAATTAACAATTTTCGGATTTTTTCCTTTGCTGGTATTGTAAAACATTACTTCTTTCCAAAATTCATGGTTCTAGGTAAACTGAAAGCATTCTATAGATTTTTATGTGTGAGTTTGGAAGTATCGAAATGTGTGACATCAATGGCCGTATTTTTTGACTGCATTGACTTGAAACCTTATACCTACTACTCCGTGAAGGGCCTATAGTCCTTAGAATATCAGACAAATTTCAACTTGATGCTTCTACCCGCTCCCTATGGAAAGGGGTCTTAACAGACGGACTGGCAGACAGACAGTTGGATAAACAACGACAAAAAATTTTGTGATATAATTGAAAATTAACAACTTCCGGATTTTTCGTTTAGTTCTACAGTGAAACCTCGCTTGTTCCAAATTTCATGATTCAAGGGCAACAGGAAATTTTGATGAATCAGTTTGCAAGTGTCAAAATATGTGCCAGAAATGGCAGTATTTTTAGATTACATTGACTTAGCAGCTTATTACGTCCCCAAGTATGCCAAATAAATTTCAACTTCATATGCCTGCCCGTTCCTGGCTCAAATGGTTCAAATGGCTCTGAGCACTATGGGACTTAACTTCTGAGGTCATCAGTCCCCTACAACTTAGAACTACTTAAACCTAAGTAACCTAAGGACATCGCACACATCCATGCCCGAGGCAGGATTCGAACCTGTGACCGTAGCATCAGCGCGGTTTCGGACTGAAGCGCCTAGAACCGCTCGGACACAGCAGCCAGCCCCGTTCCTGGAAAAGAAGATTTTTAAAAGTCGGACATACAGAAAGAGGGACTAAAGGTGAACAGAATGAGTCTATAAGGGTTCCTTTCTACTGATTGAGGAACGAAACCCTAAAAAGAAATTGTAATTACTGTTGCGTGTTGCAGTTGGTAATTCTCCTCTCGTAGCACACATTTTCATAGCACCTACTCTGCGGTGGAACACGAAATCGTTTTCCAAAAGAATAATGTACTATTCCTACAGAGTGAATACGTTCGCAGCTTCGATAAATATGACACAATTGTTCCGAACAGGAACCGCAGAGTAGAAATCACACACAGTTGACAAATACGCCCCACGGTGTGGCAGTAACTCATCGTTAGGTGTTACATTCACAGCAGTTTCATGTCACACTCACATCCGAATGCAGTGGGTGGTGCGCAGACTGGCGTGTTAAATAAATCACGCCAGAAGTCACAGCACATCCCACTCTACCATTTAGCGCTGTATCCCTTCAGTTAAAGCTTCCGCATTCACGCACAGTATAATATACGTATAAGTCGCTGAATGCAGTAACACATAAAAGCTTAGCACTGAAACATCGATCAAATTATAACATTTAAAAAAATGTTCTCTACCGTTAACCACGAGTGAGGCATGTAAGTTGCTACACATCTCCTAGCATTGGGATATTTATTGAACTTTATTGGAGTATTCAGAACACAAGACTATTCCATAGGAAGACTTCGTAAAAGTATCGAGAAATAATTGTAAACATAACTCTCTACGAATGTTTCCAGGTATTAATCTCGAATTTGGAGTCTGATGTTTAATATTTTGTTTGAAATATGTTTAATGAGTGTGTGCACACCTCGTAAATTCCTAATTTTAATTGACTAGCAGACATTACTTACACTCGTTTTGAAACTTCCTGGCAGATTAAAACTGTGTGCCGGACTGAGACTCGAACTCGGGATCTTTGCCTTTCGCGGACAAGTGCTCTACCATCTGAGCTACCCAAGCACAACTCACGTACCGTCCTCACACCTTCACTTCTGCAATACCTCGTCTCCTACCTTCCAAAACTTTACAGAAGCTCTCCTGCAAACCTTGCAGTGCTAGCACTTCTGAAAGAAAGGATATTGCGGAGACGTGGCTTAGCCACAGCCTCGGGGATGTTTCCAGAAGGAGACGAGATACTGGCATAAGTGAAGCTGTGAGGAGGGGGCGTGAGTTGTGCTTGGGTATCTCAGATGGTAGAGCACTTACCCGCGAAAGGCAAAGGTCCCGAGTTCGAGTCTAGGTCCGGCACACAGCTTTAATCTGCCAGGAAGTTTCACATCAGCGCACACGCCACTGCAGAGTGAAAATCTCATTCTGTACACTCATTTTGGTGGATTGCATCGTTTTACCGCACACTTCCAATAGAAAATAAAGTAGTGTAGAGTTTTTGCCAGTTTCGGGCAGTTAATTACTAAGATCTGCTCCCCGTGAGCACATTAGCATCATCACTTCATGAACTGCAAGTGCTGAGACGTAACTTCTTAGCCAGCTGAACGTGTGGGGTGAAGTGTCATATTTGGCTCCTGCAGCTGTAATGGTGTGGGATTGGAATTAAATGCGTGACATCGACGCTCGGTTTGGTGATGACGAATTTACAGTACCTGCCCTCCCGATGCCAGACGTATATCAGAAAGAGTGTTTTCCACCTTTTGCCTTAGAGCGATGTAAACAGGTTATCGAAGTACATGTGACTGTTGGGAGATATTGCGTGACTTTTAAAATGTAACATATAAGCTTCAGAGGCGACAGATTAGTCAAGAGGCAAGAGAATGATATCGATTCTTTCCAGTTACGCGAGCAGTTTGGTGACGGACGTTGTCAGAAGATGGCACTAGACACAGAGCCGCCGAATATGAACGAATGGAATCTCTGGAAGTCTTCGGAAGTCTCACCTAATTTTCCCCCATACCAGATGCCACAAATCAACTATTTGCCTCTGACTAATGCCATATTACGGAAATTATTGTTTGGTACGGTGCTTGACCTTGCTGCGATTTGAAGTCTTGTGATTTATTTAGATGTTAAAGTACTTTACGACTCGGTGCATATACTACGATCGCGCCACAAATTGTCCGCTGTCAGAGAAACGAGGAGCTTGTTTATGACGATAGTATATTGTCAGCACTGGTAGCGAATTCCTAGAGACAAGTCAGCCGCATCATTGCTAGTGTGGCAGTGGAACAGTGGAGAGTACTTCAGACAGCGAGAACTGGTAATTTTTTGTTTCTGATAACAACATTATCGCAAACTCTTTCTGTACCTGCAATCAAGTGCCTATAGAGGCACATTGAGGACAGTCAGCTACTGAAAAAATGGCACGGGAACACATACCTCATGCTCATCTCTAGAAATTTACATCCATTCTGCGAAAAAACATTGTGACAGACGGAGGTATTTTTTGCTGAACTTTACTTTGAAAGTTGGAACGTAGGGAGAAGGAGCACTTATATCTCTCAGCGTGTTATTATGTACTTACTCGTGTCTTCACGGTACCGGCAGAAGTGGTGTGTATGAGGGCTGAGGATAGTTGTAAGACATCCTTGTACTACAACAGTTATCCCTACTCCGATTCTTTAAAGAACGGAATTCCTTTCAATAAAACGCCATATCTTCCGAACTATGCAGACTCAGTTGCGAATAGTCAGTACTAAAGAAGTAATAACTTAATGTGGCAGGTCAGATGCTGCTGTTCTATTGTGTGAACAACGAAAAAGAAGTGACAAAAATTTTCCCTTTCATCACTTTGTAGGGTGGCGGATGGGTGGGGCTGGAAGAGTCTGCTAGATATAGTTTATAAAATGTTTGAAATTATGTGCATAGTTTTTTGGAAGTCACGAAGTGTTCTCATTCTCAAACACCGCTTGTGGGTAATTTGCACGCTGTTATGTGTGTTGCCTCAAGAGCTATACACGATTTCTAACAGTAATAGTTCACTTCCTTTGTTAAGGCTTTAACATACGATTATAGCTCTTAATGTCGTAGGGACTGTTTTCTAACCAAGTTTCTCGATAGTTCATTTTGTAAAATCAGCAGAGTGTAGACGGGCAGTCTCGTGCTGTGGCAATACTTGTTAAGTTTCTTTGGTCCCTTTTTGTATGTTGTGATCGGAAGGGGACTCAGTTGTTAGCAACAGATGCCAACTGCAACGAACACACCCACGGGATGCAGTTCTTAGGGCGAGACACGTTCTTTGTGCCACCAGATGTATAAAGTTACGTTTTGAGGAATCACACTGGGTTTTGCTTGAGATTTTTTTTGGGGGGGTGGGGGGAGGGGGGGTGGGAGCAAAGATTACTTTCTCCTCATAAAATTAATGCACAGTGGTTAAAATCCCCATCTGACTATCCTGATTTAGGTTTTCCGTTATTTGCTTAAATCTATCAAGCCAAATACTGACGTCTTTCCTCAGAAAAGCCACAGACAATGTCCGCCTCCATCGCAGCGTCACAACTGTAGCTTCTGATTCGTCTCTAATGATCTCGTGGACCATTGTCCACTTACCCTTACGTTAGCCTTAATCTTCGTCTCTTTTATTTTCACCCAGTATTCCCCTATGAATACAAGTGTCTAAAGAAGATTGAATGGTCGCATTTCATCTCATTTGTCAGTGCTCGCGTAGACGGTACTGATACACCATAAAATCGTTACTCGTTAAAGCCCGTTGGCCTTCTTGAATGCGGCGAACAATTCACGTCGAAACGATCCTGCTTGAAATGAGAAAATTATTTTCTGGCGTTATTTCTTCTGTGCATTTACCCCACACAGGGCACAACCCTTCATAAGTGACTCCACTGCCAGGAATCCGCTATTAAATCCAATGACAGCAAAATGTGACAAATGTTACACTTTTTCCCATTGTGCGCAGGATTTCCTTACTGAGAATCCTCAATAGTTTCAAATGTGCGACACTCAGAAAGTCACTGCAAAATAAATGTAGAACTACAAATAAGAAATGGCGATTGATAAACATACTTACAGCAAACCTCTGCGACAACATGCCAAACAAAGCCTCGAAGAACTTATCACTAAACCGCTTTTCAAGATTAACTTTGCCCTGGTGGATTACAAAGATCATTATCATTCCCATAATGCCTATGCAATTATATAAGACGAAATTCGTTTTAAAAAGTAAAGAAGAGGGTGAGCTAGATATCTGGACATCGCGTTTACACTGTGCCAGATTTACCTCTAGACAATATATAAACACAAACTCAAGTGGAAAGCAACATTCCCTGCAGAGGTTTCCGCATCCTACCGTGTTGACAGTTCTTGCATCTGGTTGTTTGTTTTGTGACTTGATAAACACAGAATCATGTCAAAATATGATTTGGACAGCCTAGGTTGCTAATGATATTAATGTGAACGAATAAGGAAATGAATGCTTTGAACTGGCTTTAATCAATCTCCAGAGAATCAGTATTTCCTTTCAGTGCGGAGAGTCCTCGTTTACAACAAAATCATGAACCAATGCCCTGTGTAGTTCTGTGATCTGTTGGAATGATTCTGACTTCGTGTGCTCGGGTCTGGGTTGCTTTACACATCACGCAACCAATTTTAGCAAGCACGGACAGACGCTCTTCATCTATGGTAACGCCAGTTGTACACTGTGTGGTCAATGTGGGGTTAGACCGCGGTTCCAAGTCCATGACGTCCCTGCGATACCTACTGGAGGAAAGTCGATGTAAGTTGGGCCACGACAGAGGCGCACGTTGTGACATGTTGAAACTCTGTCACCGTTAAGCTTTCTTACCCAGTAAAGTATATTTAATTAACGTGCCAATCGTCATGTAAGTTCAGGGGACACCTGTTTCTAGTTGTACTTCAACTTGAGTTGTAGGAAACAGTGGTGGTGTATGGGGAATCGAGCTCAGTTCTGCCCTGATTAAACCTTTCATGATCAGGGTTCACAGTCATTTGGAAACTTTATAAAAGATATTGCATTCGCCGTTGACTGTAGACACTATTTATTTCACAATTGCCATTTCGGCCTTTGGGTCATTTTCATGTAAACATGTCGGAAGATTTTAAAGTCTGGCATGCACTGAAGCAAAATCTTTTGCAGAGCCATTTGAAAATGGCCCAAAGAGTGGAATTACAATTTTGAAATGTGTAATTTCTGTAGTCAACGGCACATATTATGTCCTTTAAAAAATTACATCTACCCGTACGATAGTTCTGATCCCTATGAGACGATACAGTTTCATTGATCCGTCGTTTCTACGAGATTCTGATCCCTCCAAGGTCTCCATGTATGGCGAGTGTCTGTATTCGACTTCTGGCCGGAAACAAAAGTTTTCATAGTGTGATTTCAATCTGTAGTGTGTGCACACCAAACTACAAGTGAAAATAACTCTGAGTTTTAACGCCCCTCCGTGAGTTGTCAACAATTACGATTGGTGACGGTTTCGACTAGTAGTCACAGAACGTTTCGTCACATCATACCAGGTTCATACAATGCACTACCATTTGCTGATGAAATTGAATTGGGTAGTCGACGTGTCTTCGTGTGTAGACAACAAAGCTGATATGTGCAACGTTTGAGTCCCCATCAGCACAGAACTATTCGTCACGTCACTTCCAGTCCACGTATGTGCACATCTCGCTACTGGTGAAACAAATCGATCTTCAATGTTGCCTACAAATCAGGCGGAACGTAATTCGGATCGTTCGGATACTTTCGAGCATGACTCTCCATCCTCATATAAGTATTCCAGAAACCACTGTACAGTACATGGCGTCGGGTATAACCATAAAATGCTATCAGTTGTCTTTTCGACTCCATTGCGTACTGAGCGAAGGAAAAATGCCTGCCTAGATACCTCTGTTAGTGCAACAATGTCTCTCATCTCTTCCCAGTTATCCTTACGCGAGTTGCAATTTGGTGATAGCATAGTTGTCCCTCGACCTTGTTCAAATGCAGCTTCTCTAACGTGTCTGGAGACGCCCCGGACAGTGTTGGAATATCACTCTGACTGTCGCCCGGTGTAAGGGCCGACAAACAGGCGTGACGATCTGGGGTGCCATTTCCTTTTATATCAGGACCCCTTTGGTTGTCATCTGCGCCACACTTACAGCGCAACGGTACGTCGACGATATTCTGTATCCCATTTATTGTCCATTAACATCAAGACATTCTGGGCTTACATTTAAGCAAAATAATGCCCGCCTGCATACAGCGAGAGTTTCTAATGCATGTCTCCGTGTTGACAATCCGTCAACACGGACAGACAAGGTCGTCGGCTCTCTCCCCAACTGAGAACGTTTGTAGCTTTATGCGCAGGCCCTCCAACAAGATGTAGATTTTGACGATCTGACACGCTAGTTGTACGTAATATGGCACCTTATTCCTCAGGAGGGCTTCCAAAACCCTGTCGATCAATGGCAAGCCAAATAACTGTTTGCATAAAGGCGGGAAGAGGTCCAACGCGTTACTGCTCGATTTGTGAAGCACTTACCTTGAATAAATGATCCGGATTTTTTGAAATTCTGATATTTTGTTTGTGTGTACATTACGTCACATCTGACGATTTCCATCCAGTTCGGATAATTCATTGGTGTGGTGTTGTTTTCTGTCATAGAGTGTACTTGAAAATTTTAGCTGGTTCTAGTGACTGATGGCTGACCTCCTTTGGTCTGCACGTCGTATTCTCCTCATCCGCTCTTGTGCTACCTTTCTGATAAAGTCCTGTTTGTCACGACTTTAAGTTCTAATACTCCTGGAGGAACAAAAACGAATAATGCTGCAGAAGTGAAATTATGTCATGTGTCGTACAATCGTCTCCCAGTCCCAGGTGTAGAATTATGAAACTGGAATTTCGTTGCAATAATCACAGGTCTGTTGTTTGAAACTGATAAGCAATATTTTGTTCAAAATGATCCCCTTTGCTATTTATACATTTCTTCCACCTCTCCAGCAGGCTATGGATGCCACACCAAAAATCAGTGCTGCGTTTGAACCGAACCTGTCAGCGAGCCAATTTAGAACATTTTAATACGAACCGAAGCCTTGTTCAGCGATAGAGTGTCCCAAAAAAGCAAATAAATGATAATCGGACGGCGTCAAGTTACGAGAATAAGCTGCATGCCCTAGTATTTACCAACTTAACGCCTTAATCGTTTCCCCGACCCGTTTTTCTGTGTGTAATGGGGCGTTATCATGGAGCAGTATGACTTTGTGTTGCCTTTTCCCATATTCCGGTCGTTTATTACGTGATGCTCTATTTAAATCGATCATTTGCTGTTGGTAGCGATCAGTGTCAACGGTTTCACCTGGTTTTAGCAGTTCATAATAGATGACGCCCTTCTCACCCCACCAAACATAGAGCATTGTCTTCTTTCCAAAGTGGTTTGGTCTTGGAGTAGATGTCGATGGTTTGCCTGGATTCAGCAGTGATTTACGAAGCTTAGGATTCTCAAAATATATCCACTCTTCGTCACCTGTCATTATACGATGGAAAAACGACTTTCTTTTGTGTGTGGCGAGCAGCATTTCACAAGTGGTCTTTCGATTTTCTTGCTGCCCTTCATCCAGTTCACGTGGAATCCATTTTCCCACATTCTGCCCCTTTCCCATAGCTTTCAACCAAAGAGAAATGGCTTCCTGCATCACATTTAATTGTATCGCCACTCCTTGTTGAGTTTGAGTATCATCTTCATCCAATAAGGCCTGCACCACGTTGTCTTCGAATTTTTTCCCGCCTTCGTCGTTTCTCAGGTAAAAGTTTTTGAACCACTCGAAACACTATGTTTCCCCAAGAGCGTGTTCGCCGAAAGCTACGACAAACATTGGACGCGACTCTGCAGCAATTTTCTTCAAATGTTAACAGAAAACGAGTGCTGTCCTCAACTCGTAGTTCGTAGGCACAAAACTTGACATGTTTACGGTTTTGAAACAGATACCGATGTATGGAACTTAGCGTGCTGTGTCTTGACATTCGTCGTTAACCGTTAGAGGAAGCAGATGGCGCTGCAGACGCGCTCTCACGGGCCCTGTACGGACGGCCAGCACCATCTATAGGGAAATCCCGGTTTCATACTTCTACACCTGGTAGTTTAGAACAGCCATCATCTCGACACCAGCACCAAAACCACTAGTGTGGTGGGTATACGTGCTGTATCGAAAGAACTTGGATCTCACCGTCTGCTGTAGAAGACTTGGTGAGCGCCGTGTTCGACCCACAATCTGTGGGATATGCCCGCTCGTCCTCGCCGCCCACAGCCTCGGCGGTAACGTGGTTGTTGGCCCAGCCGTGCCACAAACCCGCATCGCGGCAGACAGAGTCTCGATGCGATAGCAGATAGCCGCTGCATATGGATGCCGGCGGCGCGGTATCTCGGCCTCCTGAGGCGTCCATTGTGCGCAGCCCGCAGGTAGCGACTGAGACCGACAGACAGGCAGGCCATGCAGTGGGGCACCATCGGCATGCAGGAGGCGTGCCAACACGCCACCTGCGTTTGGCCCGGCGTTAATCACGCCACCTGCCGGGACTCAGCGGCTGCACGTGGCCCCTAGAGTTTTGAATATTTGCACATACTATTTTATGAATTCGGCTGTCAATCCTGCCACTACTACGCTAAGAACAAAGTCAATGACCCTTTCTGTTTCACTGTTCTACAATCTAGAGCGTTCTACTGAAAACAATGTCTTAGTTTCAGAAGCTTGGAGTCCTAAGTCCAATTTTCGGTACACACAAAAATCATGGAAAGTGCGAGTGGGAGTCATTCACCGATCGTTCAGTACTAGCTTAATAGTTCATCCATGCCAGGAATCGAGAATTTCGAAAATTTCTCCGTGTTATCACCATACTTGCAAGAATTCGAAATATGTGACATAAACGGTCGTATATTCTGATTCCATTGACGTAGAAGCTTAAGCGTTTTACACCGCGAAGTCACCTTGGACCTCAGTGTATGACATGAATTTGAACTTCGTACGTCAACCAGTTATTGATAAAAAAAATGCTCATAATACCTGGTGATACACTTAAAAATTAACAATTTTCAGATTTCCGTTAGTTTTACTATGAGACCATGCTTCTTTTCAGGTTTCATCATTCCAGGACAAGGGGAAGTACCTTGCAGGTTTTGATGAGTGTGTTCGCGAGTGTCAAAATGTTGTTGTTTGTTGCTGTGGTGTTCAGTTCAGAGAGTGGTTTGGTGCAGCTTTCCTTGCTGCTCCCTCCTGTCCAAGCCTCTTCTTCTCCGAATAAATACTGCAACCTACATCCTTCTGACTCTGCTTAGTGTCTCTTGGTCTCCCTCTGCGTATTTTAGTCGTGATCCCTTGATGCCTCAGAATGTATCCTACCAACCGATCTCTTCTTCATTTCAGGTTTTGCCACAATTTCCTTTTCTCCCCAAGTCTATTCAGTACTCCCCATTAGTTCCTTGATTTACCCATCTACTCTTCAGAATTCTTCCGTAGCACCACATTTTGAAAGTTTCTATTCTCTTCTTGTCTGCACTGCTTATCATCCATGTTTCACTTCCGTACATGGCTACACTCCATACAAATACTTTCAGAAAAGACTTCCTGAGACTTAAATCAATTTTTTTCATTTATTTTCGGATGGCAGAATTTTGATGGGATCCGGCTGCAAACCCGAAAATTACTGGAAGACTAAATACGACGGGAAAATTTCAGAAGTCACACGTAAATCGGTACTCGACGTTAACGAATTTCTCTTCTTCAGAAACGCTTTCCTCACTCTAGACAGTCTACATTTTATATCCTCTCTCCTTCGACCATCATCAGTTATTTTGCTTCATTCCCTTATCATCATCTGAATAATTCGACTACGTGCTATTATACACGTTTATCACCCATTGCTCTTCATCTTATATCCTCCTTCCAAAACACTGTCCAACTGCTCTTCCAGGTCCTTTTCTGTCCCTGATAGAATCACAATGTCGTCGGCAAACCTCAAAATTTTTATTTGATCCTCATGAATTTTAATTTTAACTCCAAATTTTTTTTGTTTCCTTTACTGCTTGCTCGATATACAGATTGAACAACATCGGGGATAGGCTACAACCCTTTTTGACTCCCTTCTTAATTTCTACTTCCCTATCGTGCTCCCCGGCTATTATGACTGCCATTTGGTTTCTGCACTAATTGAAAATACCCTTTCGTTCCCTGTATTTTATCCCTGCCACCTTCAGAACTTGAAAGAGAGTTTTCCAGTCAACAGTATCAAAAGCTTTCTCTAAGTCTACAAATGCTAGAAACGTATGTTTGCCTTCCCTTAACTCAACGTCTGTGATAAGTCGTAGGATCAGTATTGAATCTTGTGTTCCTACATCTCTACGGAATCGAAACTGATCTTCCCCGATGTCGGCTTCTACCAGTTTTTCCATTTGTCTGTAAAGAATTCGTGCTAGTATTTTACAACCGTGACTTATTAAACCGATAGATCAGTAATTCTCACACCTGTCAACACCTGCTTTCTTTGGGATTGGAATTATTATATTCTTCTTGAAATATCAGGGTATTTCGCCTGTCTCATACATCTTTCTCACCAAATAGAAGAGTTTTGTCATGACTGACTCACCAAAGGCTATCAGTAATTCTAATGGAATGTTGTCTACTCCATGGGCCTTATTTCGACATAGGTCCTTCAGTCCTCTGTCAAATTCTTCATGCAATATCTTATTCCCCTTCTCATCTTCATCTACGTCTCATTTCCATAATATTTCTCTTAAGAACATCGCCCTTGTACTGACCCTCTATATACTCCTTCCATCTTTCTGCTTTCCCATATTTGCTTAGGACTGGTTTTCTATGTGAGCGCTTCATATTCTTACACGTGGGTCCCTTTTCTCCAAAGGTCTCTTTAGTTTTCCCATAGGCAGTATCTGTTTTACCCCTAGATATATATGCTTCTCCATCCTTACATTTGTACTCTATCCATCCCTGCCTAGCCATTTCCGACATTCTTTCTATTGCATTTTTGAGACGTGTGATTTCCTTTTCGCCTGCTTCGTTTACTGCATTTCTATATTTCCTCCTTTCATCAATTAAATTCTGTTCTGGCGTAACCACAAACGCCGGTACGAAGATGAGAAACGAAAGACCAAAGAAGACAGTGAAGAAATGGCGGCCAATCGTGCGAGGAATCAGACCGTGCCGCGCCAGGCGCGCCCGCTGCAACAGCTGCATATAAAGGCAGCTCCTGCCAACCTCTGCCACACAAGATCGGCCCGAGTCTGCAACGTGGTTAGTGCTAGGTTATCAGATCCGTATCAAGTCGTGCCTGGACTCTGTGTATACCAAGAACTGTACTGTTTTCACGTCGCCTCTCGCTAGCGACATTTGCTGTAAAGAAAGTTAAGTATTGTCAGTCTGCCTTCTGGAAATAAAACTAATAATGTTATTTGTTTGAAATTGTTGTATAGCATTCCGAGAACGCTGCATCCCGTAGGCAGCCTATTAGTGACGAGTGGGCAAGACCAACAAATGCAATGTCTCTTCTGTTATCCAAGTATTTCTATTAGCCCTCGTATTTTTACCTACTTGTTCCTCTGTTGCCTTCACTATTTCACCTCTCATTCTTCTTCTGTTGTGTTTCTTCCCCTTGTTCTTGTCAATCGTTCCCTAATTATCTCTCTGAAACTCTCAGCAACTTCTGCTTCTTTTGGTTTATTCAGGTTCCATCTTCATAAATTCCTACTTTTTTGCAGTTTCTTCAGTTTTAATCTACAGTTCATGACCAATAACTTGTGGTCAGTGTCCATCTCTGTCTTATCATTATATAATCTATCTGAAACCATCGACTGTCTCCTGGCCTCTTCCACGTGTACAACCTTCTTTCATGATTCTTAAGCCAAGTGTTAGCTATGATTAAGTTGTGCTCTGTGAAATATTCTACCAGGCGGCTTCCTCTTTCATTCCTTTTCCCCAGTCCATATTCACCTACTACTTTTCCTAGTCTTCCTTGTCCTACTATCGAATTTCAGTCCATCATGACTAATAAATTGTCACCTCCCGTAACTATCTCAATAATTCTTCATCATCTGCGGAGCTAGTTGGCACATAAACCTGTACTACTGAGGCAGGCGTGGGCTTCGTGTCTATCTTGGCAAAAATAATGCGTTCACTATGCTAGTAGCTTGTCCACGCTCCTATTTTTTGTGTTGTTGTTGTGGTCTTCATTCCAGAGACTGGTTTGATGCAGTTCTACGTGCTACTCTATCTTGCGCAAGTCTCTTCATCTCCCAGTACCTACTGGAACCTACATCATTCTGAATCTGCTCAGTGTATTCATCTATTGGTCTCCCTCTGCGATTTTTACCCTCCACGCTGCCCTCCAGTACTAAACTGGTGATCCCTTGATGCCTCAGAATATGCCCTACCAACCGATCCCTTCTTCTAGTCAAGTTGTGCCACAAATTTCTCTTCTCCCCAATTCTATTCAGTACCTCCTCAATACTTATGTGATCTACCAATCTAATCTTCAGCATTCTTCTGTAGCACCGCATTTCGAAAGCTTCTATTCTCTTCTTGTCCAAATTATTTATCGACCATGTTTCACTACCATCCATAGCTACACTCCATACAAATACTTTCAGAAACGGCTTCCTGACACTTAAATCTATACTCAACAAATTCCCCTTCTTCAGAAACGCCTTCCTTCCCATTACCAGTCTACATTTTATATCCTCTCTACTTCGACCATCATCAGTTATTTTGCTCCCCAAATAGCAAAACTCCTTTACCACTTTAAGTGTCTCATTTCCTAATCTAATTCCCTCAGCATCACCCGACGTAATTCGACTACATACCATTATCCTCGTTTTGCTTTTGTTGATGTTCGTATTATATCCTCCCTTCAAGACACTGTCCATTCCGTTCAACTGCTCTTCCAAGTCCTTAGCTGTCTCTGATAGAATAACAATGTCATCGTCGAACCTGAAAGTTTTATTTCTTTTCCATGGATTCTAATACATTCTTCTAATTTTCTTCCTTTACTGCTTGCTCAATATACAGATTGAATAACATAGGGGATAGGCTACAACACCGACTCACTCCCTTCCCAATCACTGCTTCCCTTTCATGCCCTTCGACTCTTATACCTACCATCCGGTTTCTGTGCAAATTGTAAATAGCCTTTCGCTCCCTGTATTTTACCCCTGCCACCTTCAGAATTTGAAAGAGCGTATTCCAGTCAATATTATCAAAAGCTTTCTCTACATCTACAGATGCTAGAAACGTAGGTTTGCCTTTCCTTAATGTATCTTCTAAGAAAGGTCGCAGGGTCAGTATTGCTTCACCTGTTCCAATATTTCTACGGAATCCAAACTGATCTTCCCCGAGGTCGGCATCTACCAGTTTTTCCATTCGTCTGTATTGAATTCGCGTTTGTATTTTGCAGCCGTCACTTCTGTCATCACCTGCTTTCTTTGTCTTTGGGATTATTATACTCTTCTTGAAGTCTGAGGATATTTTGCCTGTCTCATACTTCTTGCTCACCAGATTGTAGAGTTTTGTCAGGGCTGGCTCTCCCAAGGCTGTCAGTAGTTCTAATGGAATGTTGTAAACTCCTGGGGCCTTGTTTTGAGCTAGGTATTTCAGTGCTCTGTCAAATTCTTCACGCAGTATCCTCTTTCATTTCAATAATATTGTCCTCAAGTACATCGCCCTTCTAATAGTCCCTCTGTGTACTTCTTCCACCTTTCTGCTTTCTCTTCTTTGCTTAGAACTGGGTTTCCATCTGATCTCTTGATATTCATGCAAGTAGTTCTCTTTTCTCCAAAGGTCTCTTTAATTTTCCTGTAGGCGGTATCTGTCATACCCCTAGTGAGACAAGACTCTACATCCTTACATTTGTCCTCTAGCCATTTTGCACTTCCTGTCCATCTCGTTTTTGAGACGTTTGTATTCCTTTTTGCCTGATTCACTTGCTGCATTTTTGTATTTTCTCCCTTCATCAATTAAATTCTCTCTCTCTTCTGTTACCCAAGGATTTCTACTAGCCCTCGTCTTTTTACCTACTTGATCCTCTGCTGCCTTCACTATTTCATTCCTCAAAGCTACCCATTCTTCTTCTACTGTATTTCTCTCCCCCATTCTTGTCAATCGTTCCCTTATGCCCTACCTGAAACTCTCTACAACCTCTGGTACTGTCAGGTTATGCAGGTCCCATCTCCTTAAATTCCCACCTTTTTTGCAGTTTCTACAGTTCATAGCCAATTGATTGTGGTCAGAGTCCACATCGGCCTCTGGAAATGTCTTACAATTTAAAACCTGGTTCCTAAATCTCTGTCTTACCATTATATAAACTATCTTAAACCTTCTAGTTTCTCCAGGCCTCTTCCATGTATACAACCTTCTTTCGTAGTTCTTGAACTAAGTGTTAGCTATGATTAAGTTATACTCAGTGCAAAATTCTACCAGGCGGCTTCCTCTTTCATTTCTTACCCCTATTCCATATTCACCTACTACGTTTTCTTCTCTTCCTTTTCCTACTATCGTATTCCAGTCACCCATGACTATTAAATTTTCATATCCCTTCACTATCTGAATAATTTCTTTTATCTCATCATACATTTCATCAATCTCTTCGTCATCTGCAGAGCTAGTTGGCACATAAACTTGTACTACTGTGGTAGGCATGGGCTTCGTGTCTATCTTGGCCACAATAATGCGTTCACTATGCTGTTTGTAGTAGCTTACCCGCACTTCTATATCTTTATTCATTATTAAATCTACTCCAGCATTCCCCTATTTGATTTTGTATTTATAACCCTTTAGTCACTTGACCAGAAGTCTTGTTCCTCCTGCTACCGAGCTTCACTAATGCCCATTCTATCTAGCTTTAACCTATCGATTTCCCTTTTTAAATTTTCTAACCTACCTGCCCGATTACGGGATCTGACATTCAACGATCCGATCCATAGAACGCCAGTTTTCTTTCTCCTGATAACTACGTCCTTCTGAGTAGTCCTCGCCCGGAGATCCGAATTGGGGGGGGGGGGCTATTTTACCTCCTGAGTATTTTACCCAAGAGGACGCCATCATCATTTAAGCATACAGTAAAGCCGCGTGCCCTCTGGAAAAATTACGGCTACAGTTTCCCCTTGCTTTCAGCCATTCACAGTCAATCACCTCTGCAAGTACAGAAAAGGCTGCTGCCCCTCTTCAGGAGCAACACGTTTGTCTGGCCTCTTAACAGACATCCCTTCATCCCTTCATCCCTTCGTTGTGGTTGCACCTACGGCTATCTGTATCGCTGAGGCACGCAAGCCTTCCTGCCAATGCCATGGTCCATGGTTCACTGAGCAGTAAATTCTAATTTTGGATTTTGTTGGTAAATTTTTCGTCTGAGGGCTGTGCTGACATTCCACCCCAACTTCCATCGGGGAATTGGCGGAATATTAAAGATAGTGGTGCCCTTTCCGGGACATGAACCCTGCTCCTTTTGGATGGAAAGACGAAGTGCACCCTTCAACACAAGGAAACTGCCCAGATGCAGGAGAGGAAAGTTAGGTTAGTGTGCTTCAGTTATTTTGGTTGGGATTTTGGAGTAAAGATACGTTCTAATTCTGTAATTAATCATACAGATCGGTCCAAATTGCGCAACTATATGCATAGCGTTACACAAGGACCGCTAAAAATCGCAATACAACTTAACAATTGACGATGCCATACAACTGGTGTTAAGTCGAAATTAGTGACAGGCACACTCAAACTCTACCCTTCACCTACAAGCTGGAGGGAACAAAGCTGGTTTGTAAGGTACTATCGTTTTTTCTTTTCTTTTATTGGTGCAAAATATGTTCTACTTAAGAGGTGCTGGTGTTGGAAAGAGAGGAGTTTAGTAAGTATATTACCTATAAGCATACAGCTGCAGACTGTATCTATCGCTGTTTGACAGTGTTGGCTACAGATGCCTGCTCGACAATCGCCATGCAGCTCAGCTAATCGAAGTCAATACACACTACCACAACTGATGGAAAAAATGCATCACTGTTATTATTACATTTTGAATTTGTCGCCCGCATCTCGTGGTCGTGCGGTAGCGTTCTCGCTTCCCACGCCCGGGTTCCCGGGTTCGATTCCCGACGGGGTCAGGGATTTTCTCTGCCTCGTGATGGCTGGGTGTTGTGTGATGTCCTTAGGTTAGTTAGGTTTAAGTAGTTCTAAGTTCTAGGGGACTGATGACCATAGCTGTTAAGTCCCATAGTGCTCAGAGCCATTTGAACCATTTTTTTTTAATTTGTCGTGAAAGCACTAGTAGTGAATGGTTCATAATGCAACACATGTACTGGGTATTGGGAAAAAATCATTATAATAACACAACTACCACAAAATCTGATCCGAGAAGATTACAGAAGGGCAGCAGTTGCAGCTGTGTCTTCCTCGATGGGCCCTCACGAACTAACCACCTTAGGTAGTCTTACCCCCTTCCACCCCTCATCCGATGCTTTCTCTCTCCTTCCCTCCCTCTCCTCACCGTAGGTAGGGATAGAGGCCTGCTCTATCTTGCTGCAGGCGATCCACAAAGAGATTCTATTGGCACTGATATACCGTCTCCAGTCTGCAGAAATAAGGCATAGTTATACAGAAGACAAGAACAAGACGCTGTATACAATATGTTAAAAGTAGATCTCAGGAAGACTGGACACACTTGGAATAATAAAGACTTGGAAAACAGGAAGCCTTCCGCCTAAAGAGACTGCTGACCCCGCCATATCTGGGAGCACAGTCTTCCTCACACGCGGTGGAGAAGCCTGCAGGGCACGTCAGGAACTCGCAGGCTCCTTGGGGCGATTGTCCTTCGCTCTGCTCAGGACACATCTGCCCAGTGCAACCACCCCCACCCCACACACACACACGCTGGACTTTGCCCCACACCACCCCACGCAAGTGACACCATTCTGCAATGGAAAACACATCCCCAGTACTCGAGCATCTAGTAAAAGGGGCCGGCCGCGGTGGTCTAGCGGTTCTAGGTGAGCAGTCCGGAACCGCGCGACTGCTACGGTCGCAGGTTCGAATCCTGCCTCGGGCATGGATGTTTGTGATGTCCTTAGGTTAGTTAGGTTTAAGTAGTTCTAAGTTCTAGGGGACTGATGACCACAGATGTTAAGTCCCATAGTGCTCAGGGCCATTTGAACCATTTTTTACTAAAAGGGAGAACACAATCGTGGCAATAATAAATGTCCTCTTTCCACGTAAATAGGAGCTATACATTTTTTTTAGTTTACGAACAAAAACTGTACAGTGTTTACGTTCGACTGAAGGATAACATGGTCGGTTTATCTGAAGTGTTTGTAACTCCATCTGTCTGCAGCTCTGTCACGTACAAACCATACATTTCTTCTTAACCGTCTGATATAACACTACTACACAATCATGCCTACTATAGGCCGATAAGAGATTCTACCCTCCTCAACATGCACGCATCATGAGAGATCTTGTGTTTTTAGATATGTGCTGTGGGTAAGTTTGGGGCTGCAGGGATGATTGCTCAGTGACAATGTGGGAGGGATCTGCCAATATCAGACTTTAACCTATGAATGAGAGGTACTCTGTGACACCCATCCAGAAAGGGAAAGATGGCAAGACGTGATCTTAAATACTGTACCATGGTCGATGCGCTAGAAACATGTAGATTCCCTAATTGCTTCGGTATAGGACGCTGTCTGGTATACTTTGGTGTATATGGTCGAATGGGCACTGCACAGTCATCTAACTGTATTCACAATCTACAGCAGTACATTATTGATGCAAAGTAGTGGAGAGGTGATTTAGCCATGACACAGAAATTCGGAAGCATTCTGCTGTATCATTGGCTGGCACTGAAATTATGGAACAACTGGTATAATTTCTAAAATCTATAAATCGATCGCGCTATCAGTTGCAGTGTGTACTATCATACGTGCCCCACATCAACAGTGTCTTTCCCATCCCATCTGTCCACTGGTACACTGTTGGTTACCACATGATCATTAACTGAGCCCACTTGATTAAGGTGGAGAGGGCCTTGACAGTAAACTGGATATCTGCCAGCTGTCACTGTGGAACATGTGATTAAATGTAGAGATCATCACATTCAGACAGTTGTTTGGAAGTGTTCCTCAGTGCTGCAGACTTGTTCTGTTTCCATACGCTGCGATACCCTCCACATGTTTTTATTATTTTTTTCAGCAATAAGATAACAGTACCTTTTTTTATTTCCACTACCTCATGCATGATGTAAACAGCACCTTTTGGCGATGGTGAACACTAGAACAGTAATCACGTACATGGCTGCAAAATGAGGAAACAATGCTCCTCAAAATAGATCACCAAGACATCCACTATCATGTCACTGTGGAAGATGGGATTAACTGTATAGGTCATGACCATCGGATAGCTGTTGTACATACTCTACGATGCCGCAAACTCTTCCAGTTTTCATATGTTGCGACGTCTTCCACATTTTTGTCAGTGAGAAACATCACAGCTGTGTTTTATTTGTACCAATCTGGGTGTTGTGGAAGCTGCATAGTTTACACCACGCGATGTTCAGCTTTCTGTGAGAGCCATAGGATTGAAATATGTTAATATCGGTTTAGCAGCTGACACAGACCTCAAAGTCGTGATAGATAAACAAAGGGTATGGCATTGTACAAAACTGTAGTCAGGCACTGCTTGGATGTGTTAGAGCCGAAAAAAAACAATGTATTAAACTGTTCACAAAAGACCAATACAGGAATGCCCTCTTGCGATTGATAGTTTGTTGGATATTGTCTTCTTCCAGTACTGTCGACAAAACTTTACGCAGATCTGTGCAAGAGACTTCAAGCACTGTCTACGTGTTCCAATGGGGTGACACATGTGTATGTACTATTTTCGATGTCAACACGCATACTGTAGTTTTTTTTTCGATATATCGGAAGAGAAAGATGCTGCAAAATACAATAGGAGGTACTATTACAAGACAGTCTCTCACGATTTGTTTCGTAAACGCAGGTATGATATAGCTCCACAGTGGTAAAATGGGACCTACCATAGTGTACGAAACAGCTTTGTCCTCTTGAATTATCGCTTGTTGTCGAACATAAAATGATTGTGTTTTTATCTGACATGTGAGCCAATGGCGTGAAAGATTGTATGCTCCAGTGTTTGTCCACCAGTCTGTCAGAAATTGCATAACATAGATGTTTTTCCTCCAGATTTTGAATTTTAGCATTTTCTATACTCCAATCACGATTTAGAAATAACGAGGACATTCTGCAGTAATCAGTAGATTTGCAGCAAAACACTAGAAGTCATGCAATCGGCACATCGTTGGATGTCGCAAAATATTGTGAGGCGAATTGTATCTTGCAATGTAACGTAAAAACTATATCCTTTTCGCTCATAAACTAAAAGAAAATCGACTGCACCTGTTTTTGCGGAGAGTGGCTATTTATAATCATCGCGACTGTGTTCCCTTTTTTAATAGATGCTCGATTTTAAGAGATGCATTGACATTAAATAAAAGTGTTCTCCATTGTAGGATGGGGTTCGTTTGTTTGGGGCAGTATGGGGATGGTCCAGCACGTGTGTGTGTGTGTGTGTGTGTGTGTGTGTGTGTGTGTGGCCGGGGGGTGGGGGGGGGGAGAGATGAGTGGGTGGTCACGCTAGGCAGTTGCGTCCTGACAAGAGCGTCACCTCTGGGGTGTGTTTGTGCCACTAAATTTCCCTTTTGTGGTGGCAAAGAACTATCGCCTCAAAGAGACTGCGAGTTCATGCCATCCCCTGCAGGCTGCTCCAGCTGCATCTGAGGAAGACTGTGCTCCCATATGGCGAAGACCTCGCTTTAGGCAGAGGCCTTCCCGCTTTCCAAGTCATTGTTGTTACACATTTAATAGATTGCATGAAGCGTCTATCTGTGACTGATTTCCACAGACTGGTGACAGTATGTCAAGGACATCAGATGGATCTCTTAGTGGACCACCAGCAGCAAGATAGAACAGGCCTCTATCCCTACCAATGGTGAGGAGAGGGAGGTACGGAGGGAGGGAGGGAGGGATGAGGGGTGAAATGGAGGGGGGTGCACTTGGGCTTTCTGTCCAGGAGGACCAGGATTCATGTGATTGAAAGAGGATCATCATTTTTAAGTTCCTGCCAATTCGTAGTGGGGGATGGGACATCAGCATCACCCAGGACAAAGAAATTCACACTAAAATTCTAACCTCGCACCAAAATTCGAAATTCCTCCCAAAATTATAAAGTCTCACAAAAATTCAGAATTGCCACCAGTAGGGTAGGTTGGGAGGAAAGGGGGAGGAATGTGGATGGGGGAGGGTGCAGCGATCCACGTGCAAGCTGAGAAAAACAGTAAATATCATCTGAGTTGGGGGTGGACAAGGAAGTGGATGAGGTTCAGAGGTAATTAATCGATCAATTTAATTAATTTGCATATCGATTTGACGAGAATTTGACATCAAAATTCCACTCAGGTTCACATCTCTACTACTCAGACCACCTGTCAGAATGTGTCACTCGCAAGATCGTAACCTACGGAGGATGTAGTTTATTGTTTCTCATTATCGCTGTCTGAGTCCATCTGGATCCAACGACTGTATAGCTAATTTGGAATCAATGGTTTCAGCAGGCACATGATCGCCCCCATGTCGGCTATCAATGGCCTCACGCAGCTAGTGCCCGAATGAACCAACATACTAGTAGCTCAGGGCTGCAGAATGGTACTGCCACTCACCATGACTCAGCAAATAGGCTTGTGCGGGCAAGGCGACGCCAATGAAAACGTCGACCTTTGTAGTCACATAACCTAACGGGACAGCAGAGAGAGTTGTGCCGACAATGGTGCGACTAATAAAAACACCGGACATAACAGTGCCAGTGCGCCCTGTTTTCGGATGAGTTCCAGTTTTGTATACAGCACCACAGTTGACATTTCCTAGTATGAAGGCTGCTACGAAAATGAACGTTGCCACATTCATTCATCATTTATTACGAGGTGAGCACTTGGCGTGTTGGTGTGGGGTGTCACTGCATACACAACATGTTCGCCTGTGGCTCGCGTAGTTGGTTATTTGAACAAAACGTTCTACATTCCTGACTTTTTAAGGTCTGTGTCCGTACCTTATCTCCAAGGTCTCTGTGAAGCTATCTTTGAAGAATATGTGACGCCAATACGCATTACACTACTCACTTGCTGTGACTAACGTAATTCTTTCATTTTTTCTTGTTTGTAATAAATGACTGTCATTAATTTTAAGTATTTGTATCATGAGTTTCATATTACAAAACTGCAAGTTCTAAAAAAACTGCTTGTGACTATTTGGACGATATTGTAGTAGCCGGTCGGAAACCTGAAGAACACATTTAAAATTTGTGTGAATTGTTTCGTGTATTATCTGAGCAGGAATAAAGCGTAGACTAGACAAATGTGTTTTTTTTTGTTTTTTTTTAAACCTGAGTTTTAGTATCCTGGTCATGTTATTAACAGTCAAGGTGTACATTCTCTTCAGTCACATTTGTTAGAAATACGTGATTTGCCAGTTCCCCGCAATGTCACAGAATTGCAGTCAGTCTTAGGGAATGCTGCACAAATCACAGGTCCATTCCATCACTTGCGTCGCAAAAATGACCCCTTTGTTCGGACAGATGAGTGCCAAGTAACTTTTCCAAAACCTAAATTTGCATTGCTCAGTGGTCGATGCTTAGTACATTTCGATCCTGACAGACCAGTTGTACTACAGGTTGACGCTTCCTCCTACGGAATCGGAGCAGTGCTTTCGCACGGAATTGGTCATAAAGACAGGTCTGTCGCTTTCGCATCAAAAGTGTTGTCTAAAGCTCAGTGTAACTATTCGCAAATTGAGAAAGAGGCTTTGTCAATTGTGTATGGTGTCCCCATATTCCACTACTATTTATGTGGCAGAAAATTCTATTTACTAACGGATAACAAGCCACTGCAGCCCTTGTTTTATCGACGAAGGTGGTTCCTGTACTAACTGCCAAAAATTGCAAAGATGTACTTTGTTGTTGGCTCATTATCAGTACACGATTGTGTACCGTCCGACAGCTCAATATGATAATGCGGACGCACTTTCATCTCTTCCCATTGGCCCTGATACAGACTTGATATCGGCCGAGTGGCCGAGCGGTTCTAGGCGCTAGAGTCTGGAACCGCGCGACCGCTACGGTCGCAGGTTCGAATCCTGCCTCGGGCATGGATGTGTGTGATGTCCTTCGGTTAGTTAGGTTTAAGTAGTTCTAAGTTCTAGGGGACTAATGACCTCAGAAGTTAAGTCCCATAGTGCTCAGAGCCATTTGAACCATTTTTGAACAGACTTTGATGCTTCTGCTGCATTTTTGTTGTCATATCGATTCTCAGGATTTTGAATTGCTTCAATTCTCTCCTTTGAACTCTAGGAAAATTGCAGAGATCACGGAAGCTGATTCAGATTTGAATATTTTGCTAAAATGATTTTCACACATCTTGGCCTCGCTTATTGCATGGCATAAAGGACTCTGTAGTGCGCCGATACTTTGCACGTCGGCGTAGCATCGCTATACGGCAAGGAGTGGCTGTTTTTCAAAATGACAGTGGACAGTCACGTGTGTTGATCACTAAAGCTCTGCAAAAGGAATGTTGCTGTTACTTCACGAAGGACACTGGGGGATTGTTCGTACGAAGCTGTTGGCGCATCGACACTGTACTTGGCAGGGTATGGACACCCAAGTAGAACAGATGACGTCACAGTGTCACTCATGCACGGAAAATAAGTCCGCTCCATCACAAGAATTTTCTGCTTGACCTAAGTCGCAATCACCATTGCAACGTGTGCATATAGGCTTTGAGGGACGTTTTTGGAATACCCATCAGTTGACTGTGGTTGACTCGTATACCAAGTTTCCTTTTGGTGTGCCAATGAACTCGACAACGCCACGTAGCACAATTAAGGTGTTGGCCTATATTTTTTGCTTCGAAGGTTTGCCTGAAGTAATAGTGTCGGACAACGACTCTCAGTTCACGTCACATGAATTTGAAACATTCTGTGAACACAATGGCGTACAGTGTCTAACTAGTGCACCGTTCCATCCACAGTCAAACGGGGAAGCGGAACGTTTTGTCAGAACCTTGAAGCGTCAGATGGGCAAATTTTGCACCGCACACACCAGGGATCGAGCACTGCAACTGTTTGTCGCCTCCTATCGATCGTATCCACGAGATGGACCATCGCCGGCGGTATTGCTTCACGGCCGCCGCCATCGGACATTGCTCCACCAGCTCCACCCTCTTCAGCATCCGGCGCCGAAGGAAGGCCGCAAGTACCTCTTCATTCCGCATGATATTTCCTTTTACAAGGTTTGTAGTGGTAGCAGACGACGGGCGCGTGGCGAGATCGTCCGTCGTCTTAGCGCTTGCACATATCTTATTTCGGGCCGAGGCAGATTACAGCGCCGACATCACAATCAAATTCGACACTGTCATGTGCATGGTGATCCTTCGGTCTCTCCCCGCATTCACGGATTCCGAGGGCAGCGCGGCCACAGCCGCCGCCAGACGATGTCATTTGGACTACGCGGGACGACCCCATGGAGACGGAGCCTTCACCTCCTTCGCCACCTCTCGTCCTACCGATGGAGCTGGACCCGCCCACGCTGCAGCAGCCGACGCCTTCTACATCTGGTTAATGGCCTCAGGAGGTGGAAGCGTACCCTTCTGGTCGTTTTCCTGTGGACGTTTCCGCTAAAGGGCAGGCCGGAGGCGGGCTACGACCTGAAGCCTGACGCTCCCTGAAGCCACAGCTTTCGGTCCAGCGCAGCATCCACACTCCGGCCTCGCCCGCTATTGTCGAGCTCCCTGTATGACGACGGGCTGGCCGCGGTAGCCGAGCGGTTCTAGGCGCTTCAACCCGCAACCGCGTGACTCCTACGGTCGCAGGATCGAATCATACCTCCGGCATGGATGTGTGTGATGTTCTTAGGTTAGTTAGGTTTAATTAGTTCTAAGATCTAGTGGACTGATGACCTCAGATGTTAACTCCCATAGAGCTCAGAGCCATTTGAACCATTTTATGACGACTGTCCGTCGCTTTGGGTGGGGGGAATGTTCTGGCGTAACTTCAAGCGCCGACTCGCCGTATAGGAACGTTAATGCAGAGAGGGCTGTGTGACGACGCCAGCCAATAGTACGCTGACCGACCCCTCTCTAGGACGACACCGAGACAGCAGCGGCCTCTGCACGAAGAGGACATAAGCGCAGCGCCGCCTGGCTGCGGCCCAGTTGAAGACGAGCCGTTCTACGAGCCCCATAGCAGCGACCAAGGAACTCTGTTATTTCACTTGTATTACGAAATGTATAGGGTGATTCAAAAAGAATACCACAACTTTAGGAATTTAAAACTCTGCAATGACAAAAGGCAGAGCTAAGCACTATCTGTCGGCGAATTAAGGGAGCTATAAAGTTTCATTTAGTTGTACATTTGTTCGCTTGAGGCGCTGTTGACTAGGCGTCAGCGTCAGTTGATGCTAAAATGGTGACCGCTCAACAGAATGCTTTTTGTGTTATTGAGTACGGCAGAAGTGAATCGACGACAGTTGTTCAGCGTGCATTTCGAACGAAGTATGGTGTTAAACCTCCTGATAGGTGGTGTATTAAACGTTGGTATAAACAGATTACAGAGAATGGGTGTTTGTGCAAAGGGAAAAGCTCTGGACGGCCGAGAACGAGTGATGAAAATGTAGCACGCATCCAGCAAGCATTTGTTCGCAGCCCAGGAAAATCGACTCGCAGAGCTAGCAGAGAGCTGCAAATTCCACAATCAACTGTATGGAGAGTCCTACGAAAAAGGTTAGTTATGAAACCTTATCGTCTGAAATTGGTTCAAGCACTGTCTGCAGCTGATAAGATTAAAAGAATAGATTTCTGTGATTTTATCCTTGCTCAAATGGAAACAGATGAATCTTTCGTTTCATAGATTGTGTTTAGTGATGAAGCAACTTTCCACACTAACGGGAAAGTCAACCGCCACAATGTCTGTATATGGTGCACTGAGAATCCGCGGGAAACAATTGAGTATGAACGTGACTCGCCTAAGGTGAACGTTTTCTGTGCCATTTCAGCCAATAAAGTTTTTGGTCCCTTTTTCTTCGAAGGTGCTACTGTAACTGGACTACAGTATCTGGAGATGTTAGAGAATTGGCTGTTCCCTCAGCTCGAACAAGAAGCACAACAATTCATATTTCAGCAGGATGGAGCGCCACCACATTGGCACTTATCTGTCCGTAACTACCTGAACGTCAACTACCCGAGGCGATGGATCGGCCGCCAGGCAGCCCGTGACAGAGCACTTCATCACTGGCCTCCAAGAAGCCCTGATCTTACCCCCTGCGATTTTTTCTTATGGGGGTATGTTAAGGATATGGTGTTTCGGCCACCTCTCCCAGCCAACATTGATGATTTGAAACGAGAAATAACAGCAGCTATCCAAACTGTTATGCCTGATATGCTACAGAGAGTGTGGAACGAGTTGGAGTATCGGGTTGATATTGCTCGAGTGTCTGGAGGGGGCCATATTGAACATCTCTGAACTTGTTTTTGAGTGAAAAAAAAACCTTTTTAAATACTCTTTGTAATGATGTATAACAGAATGTTATATTGTTTCTTTCATTAAATGCACATTTTTAAAGTTGTGGTATTCTTTTTGAATCACCCTGTATATATTAAAGAGCTTGCTTATGTTCGAATGTCGCCCTTTGCTCACGACACGTCTGTATCTCTCAATGTTTAGTAATACTTTTGTAATAAATTTCATTAATACGATCTGCTTGAATTTTTGTCTAGCCATCCGAGTAGCAGGTTTCCTACGCATCCCATATTCGACGAGTAGGCAGGACATAACACAAAGTAGTATCGTTCTTAGTAGAAGTTCTCCAACTACGCTATCCCTATTCACTGGACCAAAGTAAGAGTTTGACAATGAGACACGAAGCCTATCTTCCAAATATTTGCAAATGCAGCAGTCTCAGCGCAGGTTTAGGCGTCTACGAACAGACTGACTCACTAGCACGTTCAGTGCCTACAAAAGCATCATATTTCATTATTTTCAGTTGGAGTTGATGTACGGGCTTCTAAAATTTTTCCTGACGCACGTTTCGTAAATTTCTGCAGTCTTTGTCATCTGTTCCTTATAACCTGACAATTAGAAGTCTTGATCGTATGGTAAATACCTGTGTCCTCGCACTGGAAACAAGTATGTGATGCTCTGGTAGACGTGCACTTGACTGTTCAAGAACTGTACAAGAACTGTACAATAACTTAATTTTTGTTCCACCCAGGACACACATCACTAAAAAGAACAAGTTCATTTCTTCTGTTTTCTAACAGAATGTTGCTCATGTAGTTTCAAACCATGGATGTAATTTCATTACGAGCTTTCCTTCCTTCATGTTAAAGATTTCGGTAAACTGAAACTGAGTTATCTGCCAGACAGTGAATCCCAAAATCATTGTACCACAATGGCCTTGCATAGTGCAGTCAAATGGCATTTGACTACAAGTGCTGAAGGGGTAAGTTTTGCAAATAATCAATTGAAATACAGCTAATGATCCATTGCTTTGCTTTTAGAATACAATTTCGCTTCAGGCTTACAAAAGCTCCTCATCTTCGCAACTGCAATGTTTTTCGCGCAAATAATTAACTCTTTTCAAAATGTTTTCCCTCAGCTTTTAATTTTCCGTTCAGCGGATCACGTATAGGACAAGCATCAGACCTGAGATCCAATACCTATTGTTGATAGTTTTATAAAGTGTGCAGTAGCTTCTACATGGAAGACTGATATGGTAGTTGAGCAAAATTTCAATATGCACATTACTTACGATCAAATCTCCTGACAGTATTTTCGAGATGGGTTATCCCACAGAGAGTAGTGTGATTGTTTTGCTGTAACGGATTTTACATGACATTCAGTCAACTGAACAATCGGCTCTGTCATCTTTTTGCGTCTGTTGTTATGGGACCGCTTTTGTCTTTTGGAGACTGCTCATACATTACGATAATACTGTATATTCTGTACGCTAAGTGCTTGGTTATTCCACGTAGGCTAAGGGGTAGTACTTTACAAATTGCAGTATCGCTAACCACAGTTATCAACATTGAGAAATACGCAGCTACATGATTACGACGTTCTTCTTCGTCTGCAGTTCTGGGACGATTCTTCTGAATGCGGTGCACAATAATCAGTCCAGATAGGTAACAGCAGCAAACTACGAATCCTGGACTCGTACAGATTTTGGTAGAAATAACAGTCTGCTTTTTGCAGAAGATAAGGACTTCCCAATTGATATTTCTTTTGATGTGCAACACGTTTTGCTGAAATAAGTGCCACCATGAAATAAATATTGTGACAGAGAGGAGTGAGGTGGCGTTAGTTCGAGAAGTCTCTTTTTTGACTGGCCCTGTCTTTATAATGAGCTACTCAATTCCTAAGCTAATTCAATCCCTTGTAATGTTCAGGCCCCACACAGCCTCAACGTGTTTCATAAAGGAAGAATACTCATATAGAAGGCTCCTAAACCAAACTTTGCCCGAACAGGACATGTAGACCCAACGGTACCGACCGGCCGCCGACTCAGCCTCAGCCCACAGGCGTCACTGGAAGCCGATATGGAGGGGCATGTGGTTAGCTCACCGCTCTCCCTACCGTATGTCAGTTTACGAGAAAGGAGCCGATACTTCGCAGCCAAGTATTTCCTCAGTTCGCCTCACAAGAGCTGAGTGCGCCTCGCTTACCAACAGCGCTCGGCAGACTGGATGGTCACCCATCCAAGTGCTAGCCCAGCCCGACAGCGCTTGACTTCGATGATCTGACGGGAACCGGTGAACCACTGCGGCAAGGCACGGCCAATAGCGACCACGCCGTGCTTCATCAATTTTAAACCTCGGCAACAGGCTAATGCCTCCACAGACTCAAAGAGTAGCACAACAAAACGGCCTAAGTCAGTCTTATTTAGAGCCTTCCACTGTCCGTAATGGAAATCTTTCTTCCACAATTACTCCCCGGCTCCTAGCAGCTGCAGTATGCTCTAGACGAACAGAGGCCAAAATCGTCCTCTGCTCCAGCAAAATAGCGCTTCACGTTAACGGCGGGACAAACTCTCGTTCATGGCCTACAACACCAACGACTCGTTGACTCCCACAATCCGCTTCCACTCCATGCTGTACGGTTGGGCTTCGCCGGAGCATTACGACACTTGGTACGCTACTGTTGTCTCACGCCGACCAGTGGTCATCCGCCCCACGACACAGATAACCGTTCACCGACGGGCACGTCCTCTGCCGGCCCCACTGGTATCATAAAGCTCTACAATCGCGTTGATGGTCCCGGCGGAGCCACACAGCCTTACCGGCTACTGCCCACGGCGGTCCGACGCTGGCTAACAGAAGACGCGGCCGGTTCTGTTTCGGTCGTGCGACTGTCCTTTGCTGTACTGCAGCGATAAAGGTGACTTCGTATAGGCGTCATGTGCGCCAGCTCACCCATCTTCACCCCTTCTGGCGTGAATGGAGTACATGACCCGCTCTGGTACGAACTTCTGGGCGAAATGGGTACTCAATTGTGTCGTGAAAAACCTTGTGAGTGGAACAGCTCATAAAGTCAATATACAATAAATTTAAAAAATCTTTAACACAATATAAAATACAGAATGCTTATAATTGAAATATAACTTTCAAACCGCTGTAGAAATAACATCACTGGTGAGAATAACGTCTTATTGCAACGGAATATTTTCGGAGGAGGGGGAAAACGTATGTCAGAAGAAAAATAAATAGTTACAAACTGTAGCAATACCTGGCGCTGTAAGCATCATAATTTAATAGTGGTTGACTACAAGTGACAAATGAATGATACAACCATGCGTAAGCTGTACGTTTGACACTAAACAAAAAGTAGTACTCAGTGTGCATTGGTGTACAGGTGTGATACTGTTACTTATGTAAGCCCATCCACCACGACAAATTCATATCACAGACGATGGGAAAAATCGGTTTTTAATTGACCTGAGACCAAAAACCACATACAATTCATTAATCACATCGGTATTTTGTCGTTAGGAGGCCAAAAACCACATAAAAAGCATCAATCAAAATCAAATAGGATTATTTATTTCCGTAGTGCCACCGTTTTCTCCAACAAGTTGAAATCGAGAAACAGCATGTTCCACAACAGATGGAAGTGTTTCCGGGGTCACATTCGGAATGCGTTGAGCAATGCGTGCCTTCAATTCAGCTACGTTTGCAATCGGAACACTGAACACATCTTTCAGATAGCCCCACAGCCAGAAGCCACGCGGATTAAGATCAGGTCATCGGGACGCCCAGGCTGCAGGGAAATGGCGGCTGATAATTCCAGCATTTCGGAAATGGCTCTTCAGTAGCTGCTTAACTGGATTTGCGATGTGCGGAGGTGCTCCATCTTGCATAAAAATGATCCCATACAGACATCCACGCTGTTGGAGAGCTGGAATGACGTGGTTGCGCAAAAGACGCTCATAGCGCTTACCAGTGACGGTGCAGATAACAGGACCGGAAGCACATGTCTCTTCGAAAAAATATGGCCCTATGATAAATGATGCCGTAAACCCGCACCACACAGTGACATATTCAGTATGTAGTGGTAGCTGTTGCTTTGCTTGTGGATTTTCTGTTGCCCACATTCGACAATTCGGCCAGGGTGGCCAAGCGGTTAAAGGCGCTACAGTCTGGAACCGCGCGACCGCTACGGTCGCAGGTTCGAATCCTGCCTCGGGCATGGATGTGTGTGATGTCCTTAGGTTACTTAGGTTTAAGTAGTTCTAAGTTCTAGGGGACTGATGACTTTAGAAGTTAAGTCCCATGGTGCCCTCAGCCATTTGAACCATTCGACAATTCTTTTTGTTGACATATCCTGTCAGATGGAAGTGGGCTTCGCCTGTCCACAAAATCTTCCACGGCCAATCATTGCCCACTTCCACGCGAACAAGAATTTCTAAAGCAAAGGTCTCTCTTGCTGTCAGGTCAGCAGGAAGCAACACGTGCACATGGGTAATTTCGAATGGTTAGCAAAGAGGTATGTTTCGTAGGATTTTACGAACCGTGCTCAAGGGTATGTCCAATGTTCTAATAATACACTGTACGTTTGCACACCACCACTCGTCTCCTCCTGCATTGCTGTGGCCACTGCTTCCACTGACGTCGCATCAACTCGTTTCCTTCCTCTACCTGGTTGCACACCAACAGAACCCGCCTTTTCGAATTTCCGAATCATTTTCTCCAGACCCACTATAGTCATCGTACCAACGTCTGTTTTTAAACTCTTCAGAGTCCGGAACTTCTGAAGAGCGACGTGCGCACAGTCATCATTCTTGCAACACAGCTTTATAAGCAGAGCGCGTTCCTGCATTGAGACACTCATGGCGAACATTGCAGACGCGAAAGGATGGAAAGCCGTGTAACCGGCATGCTTATACCAACTTCAATGTGTCGTGCGCATGACACGTGTTTTCATTTACGTATTCTCACACATAGGGCACCATCTATTGATCAATTCTCACAGTTTTTTTTTCCTTCTGCCATACGTTTTCCGCTTTCTCCGATAATATTCCGTTGCAATTTGACGTCGTTTGGATCAGTGGTGTTATTTCAACAGCGTTTTGAAAGTTTAGCTTTAATTATAACCACACTGTAGAAATTCTCTTAACAACGATACACCTATTCCTTGAGACAACTGAGAGTTTCACCATGATACAGGAAACCCATCTTCCACGTCTTTGCAAATCATTCGTAACTGCAGCAGTCTGAGTCGAGGTTTAGGCGTCCTCAAACAGAATGGCCCACTAGGACGCTCAGCGTCTACAAAATCCACATATTTCGTTACTTTCACCTGGAACAGATGAGGTAAGGGCTTCTACAATTTTTCGTGGCTCACGTTTCGTGAATGTCTGCTGCCTTTGTCTTCTATCTCTTAAGCTCTATAAATTAAAAGTCTTGATCTTTTGGTAAATACCTGGGTCCTCGCACTGGAAACAAATATGTGATGCTTTGGTAGATCTTATAGATGTGCATTTGGCTGTACAAGAACTGAAAAATAATTTAAGTTTTTTTCTGCCAGTACATGCATCACTAAGCAGAGAAAGCTCATTTCTTCAATTTTCTAAACGAATGTTACTTATACAGTTCTAAATCATGGACGTGACCTCAATACGAGCTATCCTTCCTTTTTGTTAAAGGTAGCGGTAAACTAAATCTATGTTATCTGCCAGATTGTGAATCCCGAAAGTATTGTACCATAATTGCCTAGTATAGTACAGGTAAATGACGTCTGACTGGAAGTGCGGTTGGGATAATTTTTGCATATAATCAATTGAAATGAAAATACTGAGCCCCTGTTTTCCTTTTAGAATACAATTTCGTTTCAGGCTTACAAAGGCTTCTCACCTTTTCACCTGAAATGCCTTTTGCGCTGCTAATTGACACTTCTCAAACTCTTTTTCCCTCATCTTTTATTTTGTTATTCAGCGGACCACGTATAGGATAAACTTCAGACCTGAGATATCCAATATCTACGTCAAAAATTTTATAATGTGTGCAGTTGCTTCTAGGAAGATTGATATAGTACTGGAGCAAAAATTCAGTACGCACAATACTTGCGGTCAAATCTCCTGGCAGGCATTTTCGATTTGGGTCATCGCACAACGAGTAGTGTGATTGTCTCGCTGTATGGGATTTCATATGACATTCAGTCAACTGAACAATGGGTTCTGTTATTTTTTTCTTATGTTTTTGCGGAACCTCTCCTTTGTCTTTTGGAGACTGCCCATACATTACAAAAGTACTGTAGATTCTCTACAGCCTGTGCTTGGTTATTCCATGTAGGCTAAGGAGTGGTAAATTACAAATTGTAGTTTCGCTACCCGCAGTTCTCAACGTGGAGGAAAATGCAGCTGCATGATTACGACGTCCTCATTCGTCTGCAGTTCTGCGACGATCCCTCTCAAGCTGAGAACAGGAAACTACGAATCATTGACTTTCCAAGATTTTGGAAGAAATAACAAGGGACTGTCGGCTTTTTGCAGGAGATCAAGATCTCCCAATTGATATTTCTTTTGATCTGCAACAGGTTTTGCTGAAACGAGTGCAACCATGAAATAGATATTGTGACAGAGAGGAGCTAGGCAGCGTTAGTTCAAGAAGTCTCTTTTTCGACTTGCCCTGCCTTTGTAATGAGCCCCTCAATTCCTCAGCTAATTCAGTCCATTGTAATATTCAGGCCCCACACAGCCTCAACGTGTTTCATAAAAAAAGAATAATCATATAGAAGGCCCCTAAAGTAGACCCAACGGTACCGACCGGCCGTCGCGTCATTCTCAGCCAACTGGCGTCGCTGCATGCGGATATGGAGGGGCATGTGGTCAGCACACAGCTTTCTTAGCCGTATGTCTGTTTACGAGTCAGAAGCTGATACTTCTGAAGCAAGTAGCTCCTCAACAGTTTGCCTCACAAGGGTTAAGTGCGGCCCGCTTGCCAACAGCGCTCGGCAGACGGGATGGTCACCCAGCCAAGTGCTAGCCCAGCCCCACAGCGCTTAACTTCTGTGCTGAGAGGTACCTGTGTTACCACTGAGGCAAGCCCGTTGGCTCACATAGAAGGCACTGTTGCTCAATCCACGGCCAATAGCGGACCATCGTTCTTCATCAATTTTAAAGTTTGGCAATACGCTAATGCCGCGACAGACTCGAAAGGAAGCACACCAAAACGTCCTACGTCATTCTTACTTAGAGCCTTCCACTCTCCGTAATGGAAATTTTTCCTCCACAACTGCTTCCCGGCTCCAACAGCTGTCATATGCTCGAACGAACAAACACCCAGGCGCACCCAGTGTTGACGACCCGCAGTCTCAGCGCCTCGTTGGCTCCCCGCTGTCTGCTCCCACTCCAGGCGGAACGGCTGAGCTTCCTCCGCGATGTGTTCGCTTTCTCTGGCGGATTGCACACTTTTTTGCAACAGTTGCCCCACGCCGCCGGCCTGAGTGTCCGAGCGGTTCTAGGCGCTTCAGAAATAAATGAATAGCTTGAGAACAATAAAACAAAATTAAAAAATTCAAAAAAGTGCACAGAAGAGTGTGTACTGAGTATCCGGCTCGCTTGTGACGAGCAGAGAAGGGGAAGAAAGGGTAGAAGGAGAGGGAAAAATGGGGGTAAGACCAGAGTATTGAGGGAAATAAAACTAATGACAACACAAAAGTCTATAAAAAAACGCAAAAGATATAGCTACAAAATCAACCGTAGTACAAAATGACAAACATTCAAACATGCTGGTAGATAAGGGAAGAAATCGGTTATGGGAGAGGCATCTTTATTACACAAATGGCACCGCTGAATATTTAACAGACCACTAAGACTGATAGTAAACTGTGCATTTGTATGCATTCCAAATAACACTAAACATCATTACATAACAAAGTAATAAGACAAAACATAAACTTGTTAGTAATTACAAATAGAATGCCAAAGAGCAAACACTAAAGTAAAGCAATGTTTCACAAAGCCTTATAATAAGGACTACTAGAATATGAGAGGGGTTATATGTAATCTTGGAAGATGAACAAATTTCTATTGTTGTGGACTAGCCAAGCCTGACAACAGAAAGGTACAATGGATAACGTTACTAATCCAGCAGGACTAGCTGAGAAGAGTGCTCTGAAGTAATATTCCAACATACACTCCTGGAAATTGAAATAAGAACACCGTGAATTCATTGTCCCAGGAAGGGGAAACTTTATTGACACATTCCTGGGGTCAGATACATCACATGATCACACTGACAGAACCACAGGCACATAGACACAGGCAACAGAGCACGCACAATGTCGGCACTAGTACAGTGTATATCCACCTTTCGCAGCAATGCAGGCTGCTATTCTCCCATGGAGACGATCGTAGAGATGCTGGATGTAGTCCTGTGGAACGGCTTGCCATGCCATTTCCACCTGGCGCCTCAGTTGGACCAGCGTTCGTGCTGGACGTGCAGACCGCGTGAGACGACGCTTCATCCAGTCCCAAACATGCTCAGTGGGGGACAGATCCGGAGATCTTGCTGGCCAGGGTAGTTGACTTACACCTTCTAGAGCACGTTGGGTGGCACGGGATACATGCGGACGTGCATTGTCCTGTTGGAACAGCAAGTTCCCTTGCCGGTCTAGGAAAGGTAGAACGATGGGTTCGATGACGGTTTGGATGTACCGTGCACTATTCAGTGTCCCCTCGACGATCACCAGTGGTGTACGGCCAGTGTAGGAGATCGCTCCCCACACCATGATGCCGGGTGTTGGCCCTGTGTGCCTCGGTCGTATGCAGTCCTGATTGTGGCGCTCACCTGCACGGCGCCAAACACGCATACGACCATCATTGGCACCAAGGCAGACGCGACTCTCATCGCTGAAGACGACACGACTCCATTCGTCCCTCCATTCACGCCTGTCGCGACACCACTGGAGGCGGGCTGCACGATGTTGGGGCGTAGCGGAAGACGGCCTAACGGTGTGCGGGACAGTAGCCCAGCTTCATGGAGACGGTTGCGAATGGTCCTCGCCGATACCCCAGGAGCAACAGTGTCCCTAATTTGCTGGGAAGTGGCGGTGCGGTCCCCTACGGCACTGCGTAGGATCCTACGGTCTTGGCGTGCATCCGTGCGTCGCTGCGGTCCGGTCCCAGGTCGACGGGCACGTGCACCTTCCGCCGACCACTAGCGACAACATCGATGTACTGTGGAGACCTCACGCCCCACGTGTTGAGCAATTCGGCGGTACGTCCACCCCGCCTCCCGCATGCCCACTATACGCCCTCGCTCAAAGTCCGTCAACTGCACATACGGTTCACGTCCACGCTGTCGCGGCCTGCTACCAGTGTTAAAGACTGCGATGGAGCTCCGTATGCCACGGCAAACTGCTGACACTGACGGCGGCGGTGCACAAATGCTGCGCAGCTAGCGCCATTCGACGGCCAACACCGTGGTTCCTGGTGTGTCCGCTGTGCCGTGCGTGTGATCATTGCTTGTACAGCCCTCTCGCAGTGTCCGGAGCAAGTATGGTGGGTCTGACACACCGGTGTCAATGTGTTCTTTTTTCCATTTCCAGGAGTGTATGTAGGAACAATGGGAGCTGCGAGGATCAGCTGACAAGTGTGAACAGCCATATAGTAAGAAACAGAATACCACCATGAATGAGACTAACCGAACTAAAAAACATTCAGTGAATTAAAAAAACATAGACACATTTGTTTAAAAGGGGATACACTACATTAGAAAGAACAAAAATTCAACTGCCTTGTAATATGCAATAGACAAATGGAATCATTACCTATATGTGAATTAAAACGCGTTTCAAACAAAATGCATCAGGTGCAGCAGAACACACAAAAGTGAATGACGTGTAAATAAAAATCATGGGGGACTGAGAGCCGAAGAATTCTTGAAATTTTGTTGGTGAATTTATTGGAATGTGCCGTAAGTGTAGTAAGAGAGAAGGAAACAGTACAGATCATATACCTGTTCTGCAACCTGATCCTAGGCAACGTTGTAAGCTATGCGGAAAGTGACAGTGTTAAAATGCAATAAACAAAAACAATTACAAAAAGTTAGGTATAAAAAAAGAATGCCGTTACGAACAAAAATCTGTAGGAAATCTTTAGTTTTGTTTTCATAAAATAAAAACCACACAGTCTTAAAAAAAATTTGTAGTGAAGCCGATAGGCACTAACACCTGTAGTTCAGAAGCCTCATGTTGTAGAAGGATAAGTATCGAGAAAACATGCATGATCAAACAAAACCATGCAAACTACTCGTATGTAAGATGTAACATAACAGAGAAAAGCTCTGACATCAAAAACTGATCCAAGAAACCTAAGGAACAGAGGGTGCTTGAATTTTAAATGGAGATGTCATGCCGAGTATGAAAAGGAAGGATGCGTGGGAACAGCTGGCAGATGTATAACCAAGCATAAAGTAACAAAAATCACACGCCGAATGCAAAGCCTCTCACGCACAACTGTAGAGTGATAGATTGAATGATGGACATGAATTTCCGTTTTCTAAGTATATTTTAAGTCACATTCCTTAGGTTCATCACGTAAAACACTAATATCCGCATCAGTAGGAAGCGTCACATTGCCCTCATTCCTTAAATGCCGTCCTAGAGTGGTATTATTTCTACGTGTGCTCTCCGTAACTAGTCCAAAGTCTCTACCTTTCTGGCCGATAGACAACGTCGCAAGAGCCACAATCAATTTTCTAAACTCCATATTTCCATAATTTATCGGTTTGGCATATATTAAAAACCATCTTTCGGGTAGCTAGCCACTCCTACCTGAACAATGATACCAGTTTCTTTATTAGTAGATTCCTTGCGAAGATCCAATTTGGTCAGCAGACTTAACATGGAAAAAAAAACGAACGCTTGTGGAGGGCAGGGTGACACGAATGATCATCAATTGCATCAGTCGCAGTAGGTTTACGGAAAACGAGCTCTCCAACGAGCTTCGATGAGTGCCCCACAATGTCCAGTTCAAGAAAATTCGACCAGCCATCCTCCTTCATTTGCACCTCCAAGTTAATTTTTATCACGTGTGTGATTAAGGACATAAGCGAAACTATCGTTATCATCATTATTCCCAGGATGAAGGATAGAAATTTCTTCAAATTATGTACGGTGGATGATAAGGTAGCTCTCAACATATCTGCGAGAGTCGAAATATTTTGTCTCAATGTCAGTAATAAAGATACAAGCAAAAATGCCTGAAGAATTAGGTCCCAACGTCAGTAATAAAGATACCAGCAATAAAGCCTGAGAGGTTGCTTCCGCTGCTAAACCATTGTTCCGCCTCCCCCTGTGGCCGTGCGGTTCTAGGCGCTTCAGTCCGGAACCGCGCTGCTGCTACGGTCACAGGTTCGAATCGTGCCTCCGGCATGGATGTGTGTGATGTCCTTAGGTTAGTTAGGTTTAAGTAGTTCTAAGTCTAGGGGACTGATGACCTCAGATGTTACGGCCCTTGTGCTTAGAGCCATTTGAGCCATTGTTCTGATAAAGGATCTTGCGGTTTTGCATAAACCGATTAAAATCCAGGGGAAGTTACATTAGTTCTAGCATTTCCAACACTTCACCCATACGAAACACTTTAAATTTCTTCACCCCCATAATACTTCAGCTAAAGCAGAGCTACGTGGATGGAAATGCTTTCATTTCTCAACCCCATTGTACAACATTAAAACTAGAGCTGCATAAATGGCATGACCGATGTCGGTTTCAGCTTGGAAGCATCGATATTTCAAAGCTGTTTCTCACACTAAAAGACTGAGAGAATCTAAAAGCCTCTCTCAGTTTCTCATTGCAAAAGCTGTTGACTTTACTGGTACCGCGTGACCGCTACGGTCGCAGGTTCGAATCCTGCCTCGGGCACGGACGTGGGTGATGTCCTTAGGTTAGTTAGGTTTAAGTAGTTCTAAGTTCTAGGGGACTGATGACCTCAGATGTTAAGTCCCATAGTGCTCAGAGCCATTTTCTTTTGTTGACTTTACAGTTATTCTTTTGGAAACTACTAGCAGTAAATCAGGCGCGTTAATTTCATGTCGTAGTATATAAAACCTGACTTACTAGCATTTCGTGGTGAAGTTATGCTATTAATCAGAATGGCTTCCATATGCTTTTATGTCTTAACGTAGTGTCACATCCAAAGAAACGAAGAACTACTTTTGTTTTTCAATTATTTTCCAATTTTTTTTCGCATTTTTTTCAAAATTTGAATGTTGTCATCTTTTCCCCGTTGTTTTGGAAATCGCTCACAGTTAATTTTTAATCTTTCCCTTCGCGTATACAGTTGAAACTTTACAGTTGAAAGTACTCAAAGGAATACATCAGGAAAGAATATAATTTCGTACCTTCTAATGCAAATATTTCACTGAATAATTCAGCGAATGAAATGAAATGAATTTACTGCAGAACAAATCAGGAGGACCAGGAATTCAATCAATTTCAGTGAACTGTAGATGACCACTGATTGCAAACTAACAAACGAATGATTGAACATATTTTTAACTTCAGTCAGAATACACAGGTGAAGAAAGGAGTAACAGATGCCACATGCGGGCAAGTCATGTATGAAAAGCGCAGACCGTAATGCACTAGTTATCACACAAAGGGGACGGCGTTAATAATCCGGTCTCTATTCTAGCAGGCACCCATCACACGATAAGAAGTGTGTTGCCTCTAAAAGCAAATTAATTTACCCTGCGTACTCTGTACACGCTCGGCCATACACAACAGCTTATTGTTCGGTGCATGACAGGTTTAGCAGACGGAGCCTGCAAGCGAACATCGACCGGTAAACACTGCGCAGTTGCTCGCGAGCGCACGCCACGGCATATCCGCAAGCGCCGGGCACGCGCGCGCCCACGTACACACTCGCCGCGGAGGCTACGGGCGAGCAGGCGAGCAAACAAACAAACAAACAAACACATACACAAAATTCGTGTGTACCGAAATAACAGCGTACACAGACTCGGTTTGTGTGCTCCGCAGCAGCGGCGGGCCGGAGGGAGGGAGCAGGGGTAGTTGTTTGGGTTCGCTCGCAGCGCACCCCTTTGATTTCCTGCGGTACTCGGCGCCGGCGCGCCGTGTCGGGGACAGCTGAGTGGGGTGGAATTATCTCCGCTGCCGCGGTACAGGCTACATGCTCCACTCGAAGTACACAGAGAAAGAAGTGCACGCGGATGGAAAACAACGATTGGGGAAACATTTTTCGAACTCGACTCCGAAACGCCCGGCGCACAATTCGCGTGCTGATACAGCTCTGCTGGTCACGCGTGCTTATTGGCTATTGCGGAATAAGCAGCGGAACCATGGTCTCACTAAATTTGACGGGCAGTTCAGTGCTGAAGTGCACAGAGCATCAGCCACTGAGTAAATTCTGGCGACAGTAAGGCCTGCCTTACAACTACTCTTTGCATTAATGTTGCTATTTTGCTTGTCTTTCCACCAGCTGTCAAAAACTGCCGTGTAAGAACATCATTTATCTGGATGCATAAAATGAATGAATAAACAGACTAGATCGGTATGGTTACTATATTAAAATGACTGGTTTCGGCCTAGTCTTATGCTATCTTCAGAACAGAACCAACAGTTAGAGTTGACGATATCTAGAACAGTTAGTAGACCCCCTTCGCTGATAGTGTGAGTTGAAAGGTGGAATTAAGCAAGGTTCAACTAAGCAGTTTCAGCGAGTGATGTCTACTGTTTGTTCTGGACATCGTCAACTTCAGATGATGGGTACTGTTCTGAAGATGGCCCTAGATTAGTCCGAAACCGGTCATTTTAATGAAATAACCATCGCGATGGACTGTTTTTCCACTGATTTTATGTAGCTTACAAGATCGCTGTCTCCAAAAATATTTGAATCTACTTGGACGACGAAAATTAGTGATACAGCGTGTCTCTAGAGGAAAGCGGAGTTCTGGCACTTTTATTGTGGGTACGATGTCAGGTAATAATGAATGTTTGGTAGAAATCCATTCCGAGAATTTATTTAGTACAGAGTCAATGAGAAAAGCGACAAACTCTGAGAATCAGTTCTTAATGATGCTCTTTTCTCATATCTGTTTTGATTTGTGAGTGACAAGTGAACGTTTGATGCCACGAAAGAAGTATATGAATATTTGTCCCATATGACAAATACAATGACTTACGAACGGTGCTAGTTACATAATGAAAGAAGATACTTATGGCGTAATCTCGCAGTCAGCGAATTGGGATGAAAAGCCAGCCGGAGTGGCCGTGCGGTTCTAGGCGCTACAGTCTGAAGCCGAGCGACCGCTACGGTCGCAGGTTCGAATCTTGCCTCGGGCATGGATGTGTGTGATGTCTTTAGGTTAGTTAGGTTTAATTAGTTCTACGTTCTAGGCCACTGATAACCTCAGACGTTAAGTCGCATAGTGCTCAGAGCCATTTTTTGGGATGAAAAGCGTTATCTCTTTAATTTTTAGGTTTCGTGTGCGTGTACGAAATAAATGTTATTAATTTTTCACTACACGGGCTTCTCCTTGTATTATTAAGCATTCAGTGTCGTCAGTATATGAACATTTAAATTCATTATGAATCTGATGTAACATTACTGACAACTTATGATCAAAATATCAACAATATTAAAGAATTAGTTTATTAACAAATTTTAAAAAGACGGTTATCTCGTTACGACTCTCAGCATTCAGTATCAGGGCTCTGAGGTGGGATAATTGATTTAGCAAACTATAGGAAGGTAATTTAGATTAAAGATAAATGAAAATTAGTGTCACAAAATTGCGTAAGTGAGGAATTTACAGTCACCTTTTGTACTAATATTTGCAGCAGCAGGCCTCTCGTTGCTGTCCTGAAGGAATTTGGGTCAAATAATAAACGGAATTTCTCTATTTAACATCCAATAATATAAACTCATTACTTACCTTAGGAACAACAATTTGTTGATTGAAAATGAAGAACCGCTACCACAAAACGCATGGATAGAGCAGCAAAATGTCTAAATGATTTGTGAGATGTTGCGTCCATTATGTAACGCACTCGAAAACTGATATTACACTTGATCACTGCATACAGTTATTTTACACTGCCCTACGTGTCTCGGCAATACGATATTCTCAAAGGCTCTACAAGAAAAATATATGAAAGGGGCAACAGTGAAAATTCATTGATACAGTTAAATAAAACGTACTTCTTACAAACGTAAGAAGCTGTCACTTACTGAAAAGCATTGATAAAATACATGACATGTAGACCATAATGAAACCAGGAGAGGTAGAACTCTGTCTATAACACACCTTCAGGTAAAACGGAACGGAGTTTGTTAAACATGGACATAAAGTACCAGGTCTACATTATTTGATGATATCGGAGTACAAACTTACTGTAAACGACGAAGTATCGGATGATGAAGCCGCAGATGGCAGTGCTATATGGCGTTAATGACAATTACAGAAGTAATGGCAACATTGATTGATACCTGTAGTTTTAAATCAGACATAACATTTTATTATATCTATTATATATCCAGTTTAATATTTAACACACATCCTTCTGGTGTAAGAAGACTGGCGCAAATGATCACCATAAGATGGCGACAAGGTACAAAAATGTAGTTAAAGTAAATGAACATCTAGCTGTTCAATAAATTAATGTATTTCAACAAATGCATTATTTAGTATCCATCAATGCATACGTAAAAAATATTAAAAACCATATATTGGTATTCCAAGCATAAGATAAACCAAAAGCGTCGAAGTTACACGCGAAAAGATGTGAAATTCCATGGTATTTGAATAATTAGTGACATAGATTTTTCGAACTTATTGATATTATTACCAAACACTTTAATCCTTGTGACCGTAAGAAACTAACTTTTAGGTTAAAAACCTGTAGTGAGAAAACTATGGCAATAAAAATAACTATGAATGATTTAAATTATGGTATCAAATAAATTATTAATTCCTGAACTAATCAAAATTTATGTGAATACGTTCAAATATTAAAAGACATTGAACCTTGTCTCATGTACCACATGATAAACTGAAACACACGGGGCTTTTGTTAAATATTACATGGACTTTTCTAATATAACTGACTGAAGGCGTCAGACAGTAAGCAAAGGCTTAAATATAGTACTGTACCAATTATGCTCATAACTACTTTTGTCTGAAGATATCTAGAAGTAGGTAAGATCTTTTAAGTGATGTTACCTTTCTACAGCATCGTAGAGATTGTGAAAAGCAAGCTATAGTGGCAGGGTATCTGTTAATGTTTGCAATAACATTTCACGCGAAAAGACACCGGGTACGCTATACATTAAATCGACGGCCATGTTATCTTACAACAACTGTGCTACCATGGCGACCGTGCCATTGATTTTACGTTTATCATATTTAACGATTTTTCCCATAATTTTCAATGCAAAAATTATACTTCTCTAATCAAAGGGACTAGAATAAAACCCATGTAATTTGCACTTGTCTTAACATACCAAAAAACCTTAGAGTATAAAACACGCAGGAAACGTATTGCCTACTATCACTTCCCGCGAAACTTGCAGCGATAATTATTTTTCATAAGGTACCGAGAGTGTCCACTCTCACTATTAGACTTTACCTGTCGATTAATGTTCAAATTAGGACATGGTACTTAGATTCCTCACATGTTACAGTACGCCAATTACGTGGGGCTCGACAATCCTCGCCGGCCGGAGTGGCCAAGCGGTTCTAGGCGCTACAGTATAGAGCCGCGCGACCGCTACGCTCACAGGTTCGAATCCTGCCTCGGGCATGGATGTGTGTGATGTCCTTAGGTTAGTTAGGTTTAAGTAGTTCTAAGTTCTAGGGGACTGATGACCTCAGAAGTTAAGTCCCATAGTGCTCAGAGCAATTTGAAACATTTCGTTAATCCTCAAAGACGAATTAATTGTTCAAACAATCTCATAAGTATATTTCGGCGTTGAAGGCACTGCTAGAAACTTGTACCGCATATTACACTACTGGCCATTAAAATTCCTATACCACGAAGATGACGTGCTGCAGACGAGAAATTTAACCGACAGGAAGAAGATACTCTGATACGCACGCAAATGATTACCTTTTCAGAGCATTCACACAAGGTTGGCGCCGGTGGCGACACCTACAACGTGCTGACATGAGAAAAGTTTTCAACAGATTTCTCATACACTAACACCAGTTGACCGGCGTTGCCTGGTGAAACGTTGTTGTGATTCCTCGTGTAAGGAGGAGAAATGTGTACCATCACGTTTCCGACTTTGATAAAGGTCGGATTGTAGCCTACCGCGATTGCGGTATATCGTATCGCGGCATTGCTGCTCGCGTTAGTCGAGATCCTATGACTGTTAGTAGAATATGGAATCTGTGGGTTCAGGAGGGTAATAGGGAACGCCGTGCTGGATCCCAACGGCCTCGTATCACTAGTAGTCGAGATGACAGGCATCTTATCCGCATGGCTGTAACGGATCGTGCAGCCACGTGTCGATCCCTGAGTCAACAGATGGGGACGTTTGCAACACAACAACCATCTGCAAGAACAGTTCGACGACGTCTGCAGCAGCATGGACTATGAAATCGGAGACCATGGCTGCGGTTACCCTTGACGCTGCATCACATACAGGAGCGCCTGCGATGGTGTACTCAGAGGCGAACCTGGGTGCACGAATGGCAAAACGTCATTTTTTCGGATGAATTCAGGTTCTGTTTAAAGGATCATGATGGTCGCATCCGTGTTTGGCGACATTGCGGTGAACGCACATTGGAAGCATGTATTCGTCATCGCCATACTGGTGTATTACCCGGCGTGATGGTATGGGGTGCCATTGATTACACGTCTCGGTAACCTCTTGTTCGCAATGTCGGCACTTTGAACAGTGGACGTTACATTTCAGATGTGTTACGACCCGTTGCTCTACCCTTCATTCGATCTCTGCGAAACCCTACATTTCAGCAGGATAGTGCACGACCGCATATTGCAGGTCCTGTACGGGCCTTTCTGGATACAGAAAATGTTCGACTGCTGCCCTGGCCAGCACATTCTCCAGATCTCTCAGCTACTGAAAACGTCTGGTCAATGGTGGCCGAGCAACTGGCTCTTTAGAATACGCCAGTCACTACTCTTGATGAACTGTGGTATGGTGTTGAAGCTGCATGGGCAGCTGTACCTGTACACGCCATCCAGGCTGTGTTTGACTCAATTCCCAGGCACATCAAGGCCGGTATTACAGCCAGAGGTGGTTGTTATGGGTACTGATTTCTCAGGATCTATGCACCCAAATTGCGTGAAAATGTAATCACATGTCAGTACTAGTATAATATATTTGTCCAATGAAAACCCGTTTGTCATCTGCATTTCACTTGGTGTCGCAATTTTAATCCCCAGTAGTGTATATAGTCGTGATGTCTTAAAACGTGTAAATCACTTTCAAATGACTTCTGTCCAATAATTGAATCAGTGATTTCGTATACTCATAAGCAAAAGAAGTGAACTGGTGCAAGAGAGTTGGAGTGATGACATTCGACTTTATACGCGCCTCTATAGCCGAGGTCGAGAAGTCACGCCTTTGCGCTGCCGCCCTACTGGTATGTAAGCCGGAGCGGATTCTGGTGGTGGACGAGATTTTCACTGCAAGGTGACGGCAAGTGGTTGCCTAGAGTTTCTGATCACTAGCCGTTGCACCAGTGTCCTGGATTACATCCCAAACCTCTCCCGGTGTCTCATTACGTGTGGGAATGTGATTGGGTTGGTGGTGATGCGTCCGTCGGACACTACACCCGCGTCCTCTGCAGTTACCTACACCCTCTAAGAGCACACGCGATACTACTCTCAGATACCTACGAGGAAAGGGGCCAAGGTGCGCGGGTGAAGAACATCCTCTCCAACAGGAGCTGCACACATTACACGGAATATCGCGGCCAACGCCGCTGTACGATATTTAACTTTACTTGAGTTTATGAAACATCCGCACAACGTTTAATTTATCTTTATCTCCTTTCCATACGATTTAATTTGCACGGTTGCTTTTTCACGCCGTTGTTGTTTCAGAACGTGTGAGGTAAAATGCAGGATATTTCAAAATGAATGTACACGTTTTCATGGTGTTTAGCTTTTATTATATTTAACTTACTGTTATAAATACTACATCAAATGAAAGAGAAATTCAATCTTCGACGGTGTTGATCCTCAATCATGCTACATGTTTTGGAAGAGTAATGAGTCATTTGACTTTGTATATAGGTTCAAATGACGATTTATTCTTTCAAAATGAAAATCACTTTTGTTCGTATATCTGAGGGCAAAGGGAAGAGCATGGAACGACTAAGAGCGACTGAAGAACGTGTTCAACAAGTGAGATTAAGAAATCAATTCGGAAGGATAATAGTGAATTGGCAATTCCAGTGACTTCTGTGTGAAGACTTATGGAGACGCTTATAGCTTTGTCCCTATCGTCTGTGGTTGTTAGAAGCTCTAAAGCCTGCATAATGCGGTCTATGTGCCAACTTTGCAAAAGAAATGTTGCTGAATTACGATAAAGAATTTCTCGATCGTGCCGTCTTCAGTGACGAATCGACATTTCATCTAAGTGGAAATGAGAAATTAGAGGTCAGTAAATCTCCACCATATGGTATAATTGCAACAAGACTCCCCTAAATTTAATGTTGATTGTGCCATATCCCGGTGGAAAGTTTAAGGTCCGTTCTTTTGTGGTGAAACAACTGTAACTGGCGTTTCTTACCTCAGTGCATTTGAAATATGGCTCTTTCCCCAGCTGAAAGAGGCTTAATCACAGACCTACACTCCTGGAAATGGAAAAAAGAACACATTCACACCGGTGTGTCAGACCCACCATACTTGCTCCGGACACTGCGAGAGGGCTGTACAAGCAATGATCACACGCACTGCACAGCGGACACACCAGGAACCGCGGTGTTGGCCGTCGAATGGCGCTAGCTGCGCAGCATTTGTGCACCGCCGCCGTCAGTGTCAGCCAGTTTGCCGTGGCATACGGGGCTCCATCGCAGTCTTTAACACTGGTAGCATGCCGCGACAGCGTGGACGTGAACCGTATGTGCAGTTGACGGACTTTGAGCGAGGGCGTATACTGGGCATGCGAGAGGCCGGGTGGACGTACCGCCGAATTGCTCAACACGTGGGGCGTGAGGTCTCCACAGTACATCGATGTTGTCGCCAGTGGTCGGCGGAAGGTGCACGTGCCCGTCGACCTGGGACCGGACCGCAGCGACGCACGGATGCACGCCAAGACCGTAGGATCCTACGCAGTGCCGTAGGGGACCGCACCGCCACTTCCCAGCAAATTAGGGACACTGTTGCTCCTGGGGTTTCGGCGAGGACCATTCGCAACCGTCTCCATGAAGCTGGGCTACGGTCCCGCACACCGTTAGGCCGTCTTCCGCTCACGCCCCAACATCGTGCAGCCCGCCTCCAGTGGTGTCGCGACAGGCGTGAATGGAGGGAAGAATGGAGACGTGTCGTCTTCAGCGATGAGAGTCGCTTCTGCCTTGGTGCCAATGATGGTCGTATGCGTGTTTGGCGCCGTGCAGGTGAGCGCCGCAATCAGGACTGCATACGACCGAGGCACACAGGGCCAACACCCGGCATCATGGTGTGGGGAGCGATCTCCTACACTGGCCGTACACCACTGGTGATCGTCGAGGGGACACTGAATAGTGCACGGTACATCCAAACCGTCATCGATACCATCGTTCTACCATTCCTAGACCGGCAAGGGAACTTGCTGTTCCAACAGGACAATGCACGTCCGCATGTATCCCGTGCCACCCAACGTGCTCTAGAAGGTGTAAGTCAACTACCCTGGCCAGCAAGATCTCCGGATCTGTCCCCCATTGAGCATGTTTGGGACTGGATGAAGCGTCGTCTCACGCGGTCTGCACGTCCAGCACGAACGCTGGTCCAACTGAGGCGCCAGGTGGAAATGGCATCGCAAGCCGTTCCACAGGACTACATCCAGCATCTCTACGATCGTCTCCATGGGAGAATAGCAGCCTGCATTGCTGCGAAAGGTGGATATACACTGTACTAGTGCCGACATTGTGCATGCTCTGTTGCCTGTGTCTATGTGCCTGTGGTTCTGTCAGTGTGATCATGTGATGTATCTGACCCCAGGAATGTGTCAATAAAGTTTCCCCTTCCTGGGACAATGAATTCACGGTGTTCTTATTTCAATTTCCAGGAGTGTATATTTATCAGGATTAGGGTGCGCCGCCTCAGTGGTATAACTCAGTACGTGATTGGTTACAAAGAATGTTTTTCCCGACTGCTAGATTGGCCGCAAAGAGCCAGATGATAGAATTTGTTTTGCTTGTCCGGCCTCCACGTTCGCACACGATCTGACGCCATGAGGCTTTTACCTGTGCTGGTTTATACAGGATCAAGTATAGGTGCCTCCGCTACTAACTAATCCACCCTACATTAGAAGCAGAATTGTTGCAACAATTTCTCGAGAGACAATGACCAAGGTTTGGGAAGAACTTGCATGTCGACTTGATGCGTGACGAATGGTGTTCGTATTGAACGATACTGAGAAACACTCTTTGAGTTGATCTTTGATGTGTTATTTATAAGTGTACTTTGAATTGTAATAAGTTTTACAAAGGATTAAAACCCGTACATTCATTTTGAAACACAATATATAGGCCAGAGTTAGGATTTACCATAGTATCGGGGCCATTACGAAACAGTGCTTTAGATTGACTGGGTTATTCTCCACATTTTAAATTTGAAATTCACTGCCTTGCAAGAAGTGTGAATCATCTTGAAGGGGAAGAGGAAACGAAATGAGTCTTCATAGGTTTAGAGAGTACTTGAAGTTATATCAGTGTTCATAATATCATGTCAAATTTACAAAGAACTTGGCAGTGTGACCACACCTATCAGTATGACGTTACATCCCCTTTGACCTGACTCGGGTGGGAGGGTGTCATTAAGATGTTGAGTCCTCTCCTGAGAGAAGCTGGCCCACGTGAGGTGTAGACGGTCCTTGACGTGCTGGATACTGACATTGCGATGGAGTTGACATGTAACCTGGCAGAGCAGATTTGGGGCTCTTGCTGGCCACGACAATACCTCAAAACGCACAGACATTACCTGCAGATACGTGCCACGAGTGGACGAATATTGTCCTTTTAAAAAATTGGACCACGGTGCTGTGACGTGAGACTTCAGGTTTGGGCCAAACCGATCGAAGTCGCAAAGTGCGAGATGAAGTGTCCCGGCTTCTGGCACTTTCACAGTGAGTCAGTTGGTTACACTCATAAATAAGTTTATTGACACTATCAGTTCATAATCACAAATTATGTTATTCGATCCGTTAGCGTTTCACATCAAATAACAAAAGCCTCTCTTGAATATAAAGGAATGACTTCTTTGACAACTTAAAGTTCTTGGGAAAAAACGCAGGTAGATCTCTGCCTGAGACTGCCTACTGAACAGTTCGCTTGCAAACGGAACAGACTGTCTTCTTAGACGTCAACAGTACCCAGAAAACCAGAGTCGCATCTCTCGAGCAGTACAAGGAGCTCCAGCCTCAGAGTATACGGCCGGAGCAGCGGGTTCCGATGCGCGGTGGTCCTAGGGCGGCGGAGTGGTGCTGGCGATCTACTATTTCTGCTGCTCGCCGGGCGAGGGCAGTTACACCCGCGTGGTGGATGACTACCAGATAGCTATTGATGTAGCGATGTGACCTCGAATTGGCTAAGGATTCAGCAAAAGGTCCATATATGTGACGGCCTATAACTGCTCTTCCGAGCGCCCTCTGAACTAGCCTGTTTCCTGCGGGGCAGGCGAAGTTATGCAGACTCCGCCGGTGCGCCTACGGACCTGGAGCGATAACTCGCACAGTGGTGTTGCGTTGCGGGTTAGCAGTGCTGCAGGAGAGTTCCTGGCTGTAGGGTGGACGAGGAAGAACAGGGTTGGTTGGTTGGTTTAAAGAGGGCTGAAGGGACCAAAGAATAACAGGGCTTAGCATTGTCATGGAAGAGAAGAAGTTTGTTTGCATTTCTGTGGAGACGAACACACTGAAGTCGTTTCTTCAATTTCCTGAGGATCGCATAATGCACTTCAGAGTTGATCGTTGGACCGTGAGGGAGAACTTAAACAGAATAGCCCCTTCAGACTCCCTGAAGACGGTGCTATTTACGTAAATAAATAACATTGTAAAAAGTGGCTGGCTGCTGTTTTCTTTGTAAGAGTAAATCTATATTTTGTACACAGCCACGGGCTGAGAAGGTCAGGTTTCGACAAAACACCGCTGTCGCCATTATTTTACCGGCTGAGAGTGAGGCTGTGAACTTTTTGATAGGATCCACTCCATGGATTTTTTCCGGTTCGAAGAGACTAGCCACTGTTTCATTGTCTGTGACGATGGTCGACAAAAAGGCTACGTGCAGCGCTGTCACCGTTTGGAACTTCATGAAACTGTAGCGGCTGAAGCTGGAATATTCCACGATATAACACAACAAATTCTGCAGTTATCAACCGAAAGTGCCCGAGAAAAGAAATGTCCGGCATTACGTACCGAAAGCCCCTCGCACGTGGTATCTCCGATGATCCGACGCTGTTCATGCTACTTATATACGAGGGTTGGAACTTTAATAGTGGCAACTATTTATTTACAGCTTGTACAAAATAGATACGTGTTTTAAAGTTTTACTGGCCGTCAAAGCAGTCACCAGCATCGTGTTGCCAGCGATGTGGAAGTTGTAGGATAATTTTATCCGTGCTAGTTGTGTTAACAGTTCGAGCGGCGCGGTCTCTTGCCCGACGAATTTGTAGCAGTTCTGAAGCGAATGCCGTGAAGTCTTTTCTTCAGTTTATAAATCGAGTTGAATTTACGAGAGATTAAGTCAGGGGAGTGCAGTAGGTGGTATAGCACTTAGCAGCCCCATCAGTCAAACAAATCAGTAACAGCTTGGACTGTACGTGCTTGAGCATTGTCCTGCAAAATGAAGGTCAGGTCCTGCAGAAAGTATCATCACTTCTGTCTCGTCGTAGGTTGTGTTCCAAAAATGAACAGGGTAGAGACAGAAGTGATGACACTTTCTGTAGGACCTGAGCATCATTTTGCAGGACAATGCTCAACCACGCCAGTGCAAGCTTTTATTGATTTGTTTGACTGATGGGGCTGCTAAGTGCTGTACTATCTATTGCAACCCCCTGACTTAAGCCGTCTTGATTTCAACTCGATTTCTAAACTGAAGTAAATACTTCATTGCAAACGCATCAGAATTGCTGCAAATTCGTTGGGAAATAAACCACGCTGCTCGAACTGTCAACACAACTGGCACAGCTAAGAGTATCCTACGACTTCCACATCGCTGGAAACTTGTTATACACAATGCTGGTGACTACTATGAAGGTCAGTAAAACACTGAAACAAGTATCTATTTTGTACGATCTGTAAATAAATATTTGCCACTATTAAAGTTCCAACCCTCATAGCCTACGGGGGCTGGTAACAACACTTAACACGAACAACGCTACTGCACTCTGGTGTCCGCTATACCTGCTGTCGAGAATTACAGCGAGGATCGTTTACTAAACTGCCGGTGGTGTGTAGGTGTACGAAGTTACTTTGTCATCGGACAGTGTCTTCTCGGTCAAGCAGTGTAAATCGGAACTGCGAATGCAAACACTTGACTTTGGAAGGTAATGATGTTTGAATCGATCTCTCTCTCTCTCTCTGCCGGATGTTGTGGTCGAGCGGTTCTAGGCGCTTCAGTCCGGAACCGCGTTGCTGCTACGGTCGCAGGTTCAAATCCTGCCTCGGGCATGGATGTGTGTGATGTCCTTAGGTTAGTTAGGTGTAAGTAGTTCCAATTCTAGGGGACTGATGGCCTCAGATGTTAAGTCCCATACTGATCAGAGCCATTTGAACCATCTCTCTCTCTCTATCTCTCTCTCTCTCTCTCTCTCTCTCCCTCTCTCTCTCTCTCTCTCTCGTTTCTCTCTCTCACCATACTAAACGTCTAATCAAACACTTCAGGTAATCTCGTGAGAGAAACGGAGAAAAGCTGGTATTAAGTTCAAGTAACTTCTGCAATGTCCGCATGGTGGCAAAATTTAAACTCTGTAACTGCCAAAAGAGACCTGCGTAGTTCCAAATTCCTGAGCCCAGATAATTTTAAATTTACACACATGATGTATTACATTGAATATCACGGTGTGACCCGAAAATCAGTCCGACAATAAACCAAGCACTTACTCTCACACCTGTCTTCCTGAATTCCCTCTAACCATTCGCTGAGACCCCCATCAAGTCACTAAGATAATAACAATTTTAGACTAACTGGGACGACCGCAAACTGACTTGGCGAGCCCACTCTTTTGTCACCGCACAAAGAAATCGAAATAGATAAACTAATAAAATCACTAACAACCGCGACATGATGATTACATCCACCCTGCGTCACTTCTACACATGACTTACTCGACGCCCCTTACCTAGCACAGCTTGGTTCTCGTAACCCACAAAATTTCATCACTACTGACAGGTCCTCGGATACAAAATACTCCTCCTCGACTTTCTTCACCGATCTGCCTTCTCGCAAACCCATTCTCTACTGGTTGATAAAATTCCCATCACTTTTCCATTCTTATAACACCTCTGTAAATATGACACAACTTCTAGATCAAGCGAAAACTTGATATTTAAAATTCTGGGGCCGCTGGTGTACGCGTACCAAAACATTTTGTGGATTAAGCATGTCTGCATTGCTTAATACATCTGTTTATTCATAATGTCATTTAGGCTTCTGCGATTATCACATCTCCAATGAAGATAAAAGCAACATGGGAATGACAGGTGTTTCTTGAATGAGGGGCATTAAATGAGAAATGCAACAATTTATTTTCTCGGAAAACTTCGGTTGAAAAAATGCAAAATTTGTTCTGGGATATCGTGGAATATTACCGTTTCAGCCCCTACAGTTTCATGAAGTTCCGATATGTGGGGGCGCTATACGCATCCCTCAAAATGGCGTCAAAACGGAGGTGCGTTAGAAGCAGAGAGCTGTCATTCAGTTTCCTTTGACTGCAAACCAGAGCAACGCAGATATTCATTCGCTCTCGCTCAATGTCTACGGAGCCAGTAAACCAGAGCACGGTGTGTCGCAGGGTCACGCAGACCTGTCCGATTACCCGCGTTTCGGCTGCCAGTACAAACTTGTGACTCCTGCAATATTCGAACGTACGGACACTCTCATTCAAGGTGATCGATTAATCACAATCAAACACCTAGCTGCACAAATTTACATCTCTGTAGGTAGTGCTAACGCACTCTTCCACCTGCTGGGGTATTCAAACGCATGTGCCTGGTGGGTTCCTCGTAGCCTAACAGAAAATCATAGAGAGCAACGAAGGACGATCTGTGCGGAACTGCTTGCGCGTTAAGAGGCTGCTGGTGAAAATTTTTTTGTCAAGCACCGTCACAAGCGATGAAACATTGGCTCATCACTTTGAACCGGATACAAAACGGCACATGATGTCTGTACGAAGAAAATGTGTAATGCCGCAATCTCAGTTCCTAAACTCATAGCGACGGTGTTTGAAGTTCTCCCTCGTGGTACAAAGATCAACCTTCTAGGAAACTGAAAAATGACTTCAGCTTGGTCGTTGCCACAAATACGCAGACGAACTTCACCATCTCCATAACAACACAAGGCCTCACACGAGTCTCCGCATCCAAAGAGGACCTCACAAAACTTCATTGGACTGTTCTTCCTTATCCACCCTTGAGCCAGGATCTCACACCTTCCCACTTCCATCTGTTTGGCCCAATGAAATATGCATTCCGTTGGATACAGTACGTGGATCATTGGGAGTTACTGATGCAGCAAGATATTGCCTCCGGCGTTGGTTAGTAAAGTGGTACCATGCGGGCATATGTGCCTTTCCAGTATGATCGCGTAAGGCCGTCGAACCGAACGGAAACCATCCTGAATAATAGAGCTTTGTAGCGAAAGGAGTGGGTAATAATGTGGTGTATTGGAATTTTGAATAAAACCAACTTGCTTTCAGATAAAAATGCATTACTTACTAAACGAAAAATCAAACAGATAAATTTTTAAAATGTTTGTCAAACCTGCTAGCACTAAACTGCTTTGTTAGAGATGAGTTACCATACAACATAACTGCGTTGCACATTATCGAATGAAAATAACGAGAGTGTTCAAATTCATTAGTTTGCTCCCATCCATGACTTGCAAAAGAGCCTGAACTCCCTCTCATGCTACGAACTTCATGGAATTTGTATAAAACGGAACAAAAACCAGCCGCAGAAAAAATGACCCTTTCTGTGAGTCATATGTTATCTCTGTCTGTGCACTCGGAGGACACAAATGTTCCAAAAATCATAGTCGCTCAATATGGTCCACAACAATTGAGTGCAATCTGCAGTTCACATAACTTCTTGAATTCTGCAATACTTCGGCGTGTCAACTATGTTTACGTTATTCTGTATATTGATTCTTAAGAAAATATTCTGAGGGGGGAATCTATTAAGCTCCTGGATTTCTCAAGGGAGATGTAACAAGTGTTCAGAGTTGACAGCTATTCTTTCTTGATTCGCGTTCCGTCAGTAAGTCTCTTCGTTTTGCAAATGCCGCACGTGGAATACATGTCATCCTGTCATCGCAAAATAGGTCAAACTCCTGCGTTAAAATTTATTTATTACAAATCCACGTTCGTTAGTAATAACCGAAACACAGTTCTTCCCTAAAAGTATTCTCAATTCGACCAAAATTCCACGTTGTTGAATATCGGGAGAATAACTGCTTCAGCGTATTAGCCAGACACATGTGTCACACGTGTGAACAAAAAACTGCAACGGACGGAGGGTGAGTCGCTAGCTAGCTGTCACAGCGGTGTGATGAGGCGGACGGGGGCGGCAGCTACGTGAGGAGCGGAGCTTGTCAGGTATGGGGGTGGGTAGGGTGGCGGGGAGACAAAGGAACGTCAAGGGGCGCGCGTCCTCCCCTTGCGGAGTCAGTCCTCCGTAATGAAGATGAGTGGCACAATTACGGCAGCGCGAGGGAACCGCCGGTCCTCGGAAGAATGCTAACTGCAGTACACTGCGGACGCGGGGACTTTGTTAGTGGCGCAAGTGAGCGGCGAATGCAGGATGTCGTCATCCTATCTAACTTCACCGCTTATTCCTTACTTTATTCACTAAGGTGAAAGTACCATAGTAGGTCTGCAAATGAGGCTGTTTCTCTTCATGAAGAGTAATTTGTCATACTTGTGAATTTTTATTGTGTCACTACGACTGTATAACTCCAGCTCCAAATTGAAGGGAACTTAACTTACTTCGGGGACAACATTCGAGCTGATAAGCAAAATAAACTACCGGCCATTAAAAATGCTACAGCAAGAAGAAATGCAGATGATAAATGGGTATTTATTGGACAAATGTATTATACTAGAACTGACATGTGATTACATTTTCACGCAATTTAGGTGCATACATCCTGAGAAGTCAGTACCCAGAACAATCACCTCTGGCCGTAATAACGTCCTTGATACGCCTGGGCATTGGGTCAAACAGAGCTTGGATGGTGTGTACATGTACAGCTGCCCATGCAGCTTCAATACCATACCACAGTTCATCAATAGTGACTGGCGTATTGCGACGAGCCAGTTGCTCGGCCACCATTGACCAGACGTTTTCAGTTGGTGAGAGATCTGGAGAAAGTGCTGGCCAGGACAGCAGTCGAACATTTTCTGTATCCAGAAAGGCCTGTACAGGACCTGCAATATGCGGTCGTGCATTATCCTGCTGAAATGTAGGGTTTCGCAGAGATCGAATGAAGGGTAGAGCCACGAGTCGTAACACATCTGAAATGTAACGTCCACTGTTCAAAGAGCCGTCAAGGCCAATGGCACCCATACCATCACGCCGGGTGGTACGCCAGTATGGCGATGACGAACACACGCTTCCAATGTGGGTTCACCGCGATGTCGCCAAACACGGATGCGACCATCATGACGCTGTAAACAGAACCTGGATTCATCCGAAAAAATGACGTTTTGCCATTCGTATACCCAGGTTCGTCGTCGAGTACACCATCGCAGGCGCTCCTGTCTGTGATCCAGCGTCAATGGTAACCACAGGCATGGTCTCCGATTTGATAGTCCATGCTCCTGCAAACGTCGTCGAACTGTTCGTGCAGATGGTTGTTGTGTTGCAAACGTCCCCATCTGTTGACTCAGGGATCGACACGTGGCTGCACGATCCGTTACAGCCATGCGGATAAGATGCCTGTCATCTCGACTACTAGTGACACGAGGCCGTTGGGACCCAGCACGGCGTTCCCTATTACCCTCCTGAACCCACAGATTCCATATTCTACTAACAGTCATAGGATCTCGACTAACGCGAGCAGCAATGCCGCGATACGATAAACCGCAATCGCGGTAGGATACAATCCGACCTTTATCAAAGTCGGAAACGTGATGGTACACATTTCTCCTCCTTACACGAGGAATCACAACAACGTTTCACCAGGCAACGCCGGTCAACTGGTGTTTGTGTATGAGAAATGTGTTGGAAACTTTCCTCATGTCAGCACGGGTTAGGTGTCGCCACCGGCGGCAGCCATGTGTGAATGCTCTGAAAAAGCTAATAATTTGCAAATCACAGCATCTTCTTCCTGTCGGTTAAATTTCGCGTCCGTAGCACGTTATCTTCGTGGTGTAGCAATTTTAATGGCCAGTAGTGTATGTTCTGTCAGGTAGCGGATACAGTTCTCTGGAATTTACCTTGAGAACTTTACAGTTGCAGATTTAGCCATACATATCTCAGATGTTACGTGGTATGTCTAAAAAGTTTGGTGAATGGTGTCATATCTGAACGGCACTCGGCGCATGTGTACGTGCATGCGCATCGGTCTACAGAGGCTTGAGGAGAATCGATACACGGCATGCACTGCATGTGACTCGCTGTGTAAATAGACTGCGGCCAGTTGAAAGTAGTCAGCGTGAGAGGAAGTCTCACAGCGCAATGGAGCAACGTGTAAACATCAAGTTCTGCTACAAATTGTGGAAGACTGCAACATGGAATGTTGGTGTAGTGTCCGGGAGGTAAACCGTAAGCATAAAATGTGTTTACGAATGGTTTAAACGCTTTCGTGAAGGGAAGGAAGCAACTGAGGTGAGCCATGTTGAAGTCCGTCACCGACAAGCAGAGCCCCAGAAAAGAACGAGAAAGTGCGACAAATGCTGGCACAAGATCAGCGAGGGCCATGATTGATTTCGGAGGAACAGCGCATTGGCAAGAACACTGTGCACACCATCGTACGCGATGGTTTGTTTAAGCGCTATATCTGCTCCCGATTGGTGCCGCACAAGCTCACACACGAGCAGAAAGCAAAACGGATGGAAACGTCTGTTGATTTCATTTCCATGTGTGACCAGGATCCATTGCTTCTGAACACCTTCGTCACGGGAAATGAGACCTGGTGCTACAGTTTCGATCCGGAATCAAAACGGCAATTGATGTAATGGTGTTAACCGTTTTCCGTGCAACCAAAACAAGCCGTCTGCAAAAATCGAAGGTGGCTAACACTGTTGATTGCCTCCTTCGACAACAACGGCGTCATCCGCAAAGAATTTGTTCCTGCAGGTGAAACCATTAATGCTGTATTTTAACAGTCCGTTTTGAACCGATTGCTACAACGTATCCGGCGGGTTCGGCCAGAGTTGCACAGGACTGGAAAATGGATGCTGCTCCATGACGACGCCCCTGCACACTGCGCGATCCGTGCCTAAGGTGTACATTCGACACCAAACAAACTGTACTCCTCAGTGTGCATCGGTGTACAGGTGTGATACTGCTAGTTATGTAAGCCCATCCACCACGACAAGGTCATATCACATCGGATAAGAAAAATCGGTTTTTATTTGCCCTGAGCCCAAAAACCGCATAAGAAGCATAAATCACATCGGTTTTCAATTGTCTGAGGCCAAAAACCGAATAAAAAGCATAAATAAAAATCAAATCGGATTATTAATTTCCGTGTGACTGGGCAAAATATGTTCAATATGCTGTCTACCGTTTTCTGCAACAGGTTGAAATCGAGAAACAGCATGTTCCACAACCGATCAAAGTATTTACGGGCTCACGTTCAGAAAGTGTTGCGCATGCGTACATTCAATGCAGTTATGTTTGCAGTCGTAACACTGAACACAACATCTTTCAGGTATCCCCACAGCCAAAAGTCACACACATTAAGATCAGGTTGGGTTGTTTTCGGGGAAGAGACCAAACTGTGAGGTCATCGGTCTCATCGGGTTAGGGAAGGACGGGGAAGGAAGTCGGCCGTGCCCTATCAAAGGAACTATCCCGGCATTTGCCTCGAGCGATTTAGGGAAATCACGGAAAACTTATCCCAGGATGGCCGGACGCGGGATTGAACAGTCGTCCTCCCGAATGTGAGTTCAGTGTGATAACCACTGCGCCACCTCGCTCGGTTAAGATCAGGTGATCGGGACGGCCAGGATGTAGGGAAACGTCGGCTGATATTTCTAGCCTTTCCGAAATGGCGCTTCAGCAGCTGCTTAGCTGGATTTGCAGTGAGCGTAAGTACGCCATCTTGGATAAGAAAGGTGCCATCCACACATCCACGCTGTTGGACAGCTGGAATGACGCGGCTGCGCAAAATGACGCTCATAGCGCTTACCAGTGACGGCACAGTTAACGGGACCGGAAGCACATGTCTCTTCGAAAAAATGTGTACCAATGATAAATTACACCCCCACCACATAGTGACCATTTCAGGATGAAGTGGTACTGGTTGTTTTGCGTGTGGATTTTCCGTTGGCCAAATTCGACAATTCTGTGTATTGACATATCCTGTCAGGCGGAAGTGGGCTTCGTCTGTTCACAAAATCTTCTGCTGCCAAACATTGTCCACTTCCATGCGAGCAAGAAATTCTAAAGCAAGGGGGTCTCTTGTTGGCAGGTCAACAGGAAGCAGCTCATGCGCATGGGTAATCTTAGATGGATAGCAAAGAAGGGTGTTTCGTAGGATTTTACGCACCATGCTCACGGGGATGCACAATGTCCGGGCAACTCTCCGTGCAGCACACCTTTGCACACCAGCACTCGTCTCCTCTTGCATTTCTGTGATCACTGCTTCCACTGACGTTGAGGCAATTCGTTTACTCCCTCTACCTGGCTGCACACCAAACGAACCCGCCTTTTCGAAATTCAAAATCATTCTCTCCAGATCCACAGTGGTCATCTGACCAAGGCCTTTTATCAAGCTCTTTAGCATCCGGAACTTCTGCAGAGCGACGTGTGCTCAGTCGTTATTCTTGTAATACGGCTTTACAAGCAGAGCGCGATCCTGCAACATCGCAGACGCGAAAGGAGGAAAAGCCTTTTTTTTTCTCTTTATTGAATTTCGATGCCCCATATGGGGCGGGCTGGCAGCAGCATCGGCACCGGTCTTCAGCCGAGAGACAGTACATAACAGGGAGCCATTCAAAACAACATAAAGGCAGACATATAAAAGGGGAAACATAACGGAAGATAGCGTAAAAATGTGGTGGCTGTAAAAATTGTGATAAACATCTAAAAAGAGTACACAAAAAGCCACACACTGTGACGATTGAAATAAACACAAGGCGAAGTACGGCCAGAGCTTAAAAGTTGCGATGGGCGATGTAGCATGTAACAGTCACAGACAGCAACACTAAGCACAAGTCCAACATATGATGAAAATCACAGCTCTTGCCATCACTGGAGAGCAGCACCAAACCATCACTAACATAGCACATCTACAACCATGAACAAACTGAGAGGATTTGGCAGGGGACATGGAGAGAAGGGAGAAGGGAAGAAAGGGGGATCGGTGGTGATTGAGGGACAGAGAGAGGGGAAGGTGGGTGAGGGGGGGGCACGCCAAAGGAGGCTGGGCAGGGAAGGATGGGGAGGTAAACAGCTGAGGGGAGGGGGCGCAGAGATTCAATGGGGGAAGCAGGAAAAACCGCTATGGAGGAAGGAAGGGAGAGGAAAAGGGGGTGCCTGGGGAGTGGGCGGTGAACAAGGGCAGGCTACAGTTTGGCAGGAAGGGTAGATGCCACAGCAAAGATCCCCATCCAGGAGGGGGTGGTGCCAGAAGTTGCCCTGATGAATGAGATGGAGGTTGTGGAGGTAGAGAGAGGGAGGGATACAGCATTATAGGTGCAGCAATTGGTGGAAGGTGGAGAGGGTGTGGGGGAACAAGCCTGCAGTCAGTGTGGATATGTTGGAAGAAAAGGAGGAGGTGGGGGAAGGGGATGTCATACAGGAGTCGTGTGGGAGACAGAAGGCGGATACAGAAGGCAAGGTGGAGCACATGGCTTGACAGAGGATAGGACAGATGAGGGATTTTTAGGTGTGGAGGATACTGGAAGGATGCAATCCCCATGTCTGGCCAGACAGGAGCTTGAGGAGGCAGAGGCAGGAATGGGCTTTCTGCTGGATGGTAAGGAGATGAGGAGTCAAAAAGGAGTCCAGGTGAGGTGACAGTCGAGGGTGAGGCCAAGGTATCACTGGGTGGGGTAAGATAGATGGGACAAACATAAATGTTTAGGTAGGAATCCTGGAGTTGGAAGGAGTGGGTGGTGCGACCTATGATGATTGCCTGGGTTTGGAGGGGTTGATACAAAGGAACAACTTGCCGCATGAAATAGTGAACCAGTCAAAGTGGGTTTTGAGGGTACATTTGGACCATTGAAGGGTAGGATAGAGAGACAAGAAGGCAGTGTCATCAGCATACTGGAGGAGGTGGTCAGGTGGGGGTGGCTTGGGCATATCTGCAGTGTATGGAGAGAGGGGAGATGATGGCGCCCTGGGAGACGCCAGCAGTGGGATAAAAGATACGGCAGTTGGTATGGTGGAGGGTGACAGGAAGGACGGCATGAGAGGAAGGAAGCGACCAGATGGGCAAAATTGATCGGCAAAGCGTAGGTTTGTAGTTTAAAGAGGAGACTGGGATGCCATACATAGTCGTAGGTATTTTGGAGGTCGAGAGAAACAAACATGGCAGAGTAATGGGAGCTAAGTTGGAGGGAGAGGAGGTGGATGAGGTTAAGGAGTTTGTCTTCAGTGGGGAAGGAGGGTCAGAAGCCATATTGGGTAAGAGGGAGAACGTGTTGTTGATTAAGATGGTGATTGATAGGACAGGTTGGATTCGAAGACCTTACTGAAGCCGGAGATGAGGCAGATGGGACTATAGGAAGAGGTGACGGAAGGGGATTTGTTAGGTTTGAGGAATAAGATGACACAACAAGTCTTCCACAGGTCAGGGTAGAAGCCGGTGGAGTATGATGTTGTATAAGTTGGCAGGAACAATCAGGAAGGAGAAGGGGCATCCTCTGAGGGACCATGTTGCGTTTTGACCAGAAGATAAGTTTAATGTCTTGTGTGACTGGACTGTTTGTCAGAGGGGGACAACTGCCCCAAGTAGTGGAGACTGGGAGCAAATGGTGTGACCAAGGTATCGGTGTGTTCGATGATGATGGGGTAAAGGGAATAATCAAAGTGGGGGTTATCAGATAAGGAGAAGACTTTGGAATGGTGGGAAGCGAAGTGGTTGGCCTTGGCTCAAATGGCTCTGAGCACTATGGGACTTAACAGCCATGGTCATCAGTCCCCTAGAACTTAGAACTACTTAAACCTAACTAACCTAAGGACATCACACAACACCCAGTCATCACGAGGCAGAGAAAATCCCTGACCCCGCCGGGAATCGAACCCGGGAACCCGGGCATGGGAAGCGAGAACTCTACCGCACGACCACGAGATGCGGACGTGTTTGGCCTTACTAAGGTTGTTGGGAAGGGAGCAGTCGTTACAGAGATGGAAGTAATGGGAACTAGTAGGGCAATGGAAGGCTGTCCCGTACTTGGAGGAGTTTATATGCAGGGTGGCGTTGAGTCATGTACAGTTCTGGCGCCAGTCCAAGCATTTCTTTGCTGTAATGAGGTCCCAAATGTGTCGCTGTATTTTCCAGTGGCATTGGAGTGTATCCCTGTCACAAGTGTGCAGAAAGGAATGGCAGAGGCTCCGGGATTCGTGGAGGAGGAGGACAGCCTGAAAAGGGAGTGTGGGACAGTGGGGTGGATGGGTTTAGTAGGAACATGGGCCTCCACGGCGTCAGTAAAGGCGTTCTAAAGGAAGGATGAGGAGTGGATGATGTTGTCAGGTTGGTGATACATAAGAGGAAGTCTTTCGACCTAGGTGGCGATGGATTCCTGGTAGACATCCCAGTTGGCGCAATGGTAGTCATGGACTACCTTGGGAGGAGGTGTAGGGTGGGTAGCTGGAGGTGGGTGGTGAGGAAACGTTGTTGTGAGGAGGACAGGGAGGTGGTCGCTACCTATGGAGTCAAGGATTTCGACAGCAATATGCCCAAGGAGGTTGGAAGAGGCAATGAAATATCAGGGGTGGTGCTGCTTTTGGGACAAGTGTTCTGGGAAATGGGAACAAGGTCACCTTGGATGGTGAGAAGGTGAGGCAGGTGAGGGGCCATGGATGTTGATGATGGCAGCAACCACATAGGTGGAGAAGGTGCTGTCAGCATGGGAGATGAAGTCATAGGGAATAGGAGCAGTGGAGTGGACATAGGTTGTGCAACTGACCATGGTGAGGGAGGGGAAGGAGTCACTGAGGATAAGGTGTTTGGTGGGCTCACGGAGGACTTTTCTGGCCAGACAGGGATGTGCATAACGAGGCTGATGGCAACTCCATCCTGCACTCGCGGACCAGGAGCATCAGTATGGTGGAGGATATAGGGAGAGGTGTGGATAGTATGGTGTGGCTGGAGAAAGGTTTCATTCACAAGGAAGGTGTTGACCCAGTGTTGGGAGAGGGTGTGCCTAAGGAGGTATTTGTTGGTGCAGGAGTGGATGTTTTGGAAGAGGATGCAACATGCATGCTACACCATGACAGGAAGAGAGGGGGATGAAGGGAGAGGAGAAGAAAGGCTTAAATGAGGGTGTCGAGGTGGGTGAGGGTCAAGTGGACTTGGTTGTGGGAGTAAGTGGCAAAGGTGTTGAGGTGAAAGATGGAGCAGGCAGCGAGGGAGATCAGTTGGAGGGTGTTTTGGAGGAAATGTCTTCAGCTGTGGGTGGCAGATGGAGAGAATTGTTGCTGGGGGAGGGGGGTCGAAGGGGCAGATGGGGACAGTAAGCTTGTGGGTGGCAGGAGGGGGTCTAGCCTTACACTTGTGGGAGTAGGTAGGATTTGGTGCATTGCAGGTGTTACAGGAAGGAGGGGACATGAGTTTATAGCATTTTTTAGAAAATGGGAGGCCTTGCAATTGGGACCGGTGGGGGCAGTCATTACAGTTGGAGATCAGGTGATCATTATACATGAGGCAGTGCTGGCAGTGATAAGATTGGGGAGGGGATCTGGAGGATTCAACAGGGTGTTCGCAGTGAACAATGTGGGCACCTTGGGTGAGGAGCTGGTCAAAGGAGGGGGCAAACTCTGAGAAGATCCACATGAGATAGGTAGGACCAGAGGCATTATGGATATGTTGGACAGAGCAGATTTCAAGGTCGGGGTGTGAGTTCAGTTCAGCCAGCACTTCATCCTCACTGATCATTGGGCTGAGTTTGGTGATCACAGCTGTGTAAGTTGGGGGCGATGGGAAGGCTGGGGCTGGCGAGGAGAGGAAGAGACAAGGACACATGGGGGCCAAACACGACGTGCAGGAGTTGGCGGAGGAGGTCCACATGGAAGGATTGGGAGGGGGAGACTTGATGAGGACTGAGTCCCTGTGGTGAATCCGTTGGGAGATGAGAGCACCTGGAAGATACTTCTGTATCTCTAAGGTGAGGATACAGGTGTCAAGGAACTTGGGATCTGGAGTTGGCAGGACAAAGGCGTGGAGAGTGGGAGCTGGGGTATGGGTGACAGGAGGTGAGGTGGTATCCATGGAGATGGCAGTGGGATGGGAGGGGGCAGTGACTTTTTGTGGGAAGAGGTGGGAGCCGAGTCAGCATTGATGTGCTTCTGGGGATTTTTGGAGAGAGTAGGCTGGGAACAGGGGAGAGGGAAGGGGAGGAGTGGGAGGTGGTGGGTGGCAGATTCTGTAGGCAGGGTGGAGGTGCTGGGAGGTGCAGTCAGTTCTGTAGTAGCAACTATGACTCTGTGTGACATGATGCAGGAGGGAGAGGCAGATGATGAAGTGATGGGGGGTGAGAGGGGATAAGTTGACCACCTGGGGGGTTGCAGTTGAGGTGCCAGTGGAGGCATACATGAGAGTGGGCAAAAGTGGCAGCTGTTGCGGGTGTGGAGCTTGGGGGAGGGGATAAACATCAGGGGAGGAAATGGGGGAATGGGTGAGTGGGAGGGGGGAAGGCGAGGTGTAAGGGCGGGGGGGAGGCCAGAGGCGGCTCTCGATGAAGTGGTAGTGGAAGTGATGGAGGTGTAGATGACAGTGGATGTGGGAAGGCGCATGACGGATGGATGGCGACGGACGGACGGATGGACGGACAGTGACGATGGACGTCAAAGGAAGGCGGCGGAGGACGGCGACAGACGGACAGCAGGCGGCGCGGCGGTGAGCACCGATCGGCGGTGGCGGCGAGCACCGAGCAGTGGCGAGCACCGGGCGGCGGCGAGCTCCGGGCAGCGGCTGACAGACATGCAGGCAGGCAGGAAAGCAGGCAGGGGGCTCTTCCAAAGCGTAGATTGCGCTCTGAGTGTGGCTTGCAATTGAGGGGATCCAACCCTCAATATGTCCGAGGAAAAGCCGTGTACCCGGCGTGGTTGTACTGACTTCATTGGGCCCTGCGCATGACAGCTGTTTTCATTTACGTATTCTGACACATAAAGCGCCATCTATTGATCAATTTTCACACTATTTTTTTTTCTTCTACCATACGTTTTCCCCCTTCTCCGATAATATTCAGTTGCAATTTGAATTCATTCTGACCGGTGGTGTTATTTCTACTGCGTTTTGAATGTTTAACTTTAATTATAATCACCCTGTATCTCTTTATTTACAACGTGGTTTCGGCAGCTGTTGTCATCAGATAAAAATGTAAAGCTGGTAAAGCAAGTTTCAGTGATAGTATCAATAAAAGCCTGTGTCTACTCGGTACATCAGATTTTATTGACAGTGTCACAGAAATTTGTTTTGCAGGTTCTCCGTTTTGATCTGATGAATTCAGTAGCCAAAACTGCATCATATAGTAAATAAAGACATGTATTACACGGTTTTATTCACAAAGTATTGTCGTTTAAAGGTACGTACATGCTGAAGTTCAGACTGCTGCAGGAATGTCAGTCTTCTCAAAGCATTTTCATTTCAATTCATTGATAATGAAATTTTTCTTTCACTGAGTGTAAATATTTCAGTTATAACGAAACAGAAAATTTGTATGTGCCTTCACAGATTTAAAGCTACTCTTCATCCGAAATGAAATCTCGTAAGAAGTCATGCTGTTCTTACTGCAGCTATCATTACCATGACAGTTTCTATACAATGCTAGAAAGTTTGGATGCAAAATTAAGTGCAGCAAAAATTACATTTACGTCATATGTAACTTTTCAGAGCTCTGACGAACAGAAGGAATAAAAAACAAAGCAAAAACTTTTGACACCTTCCGATGAACTGTGATGCAATTCTACTGAACTCCCTGTTTTTTTTTGTTTTTTTTTTTTCAGTAGTCACATATCAATTGCCACGATTCGATTTACTCTTAATGTGTTGTTTCAGAAGTAAATTCTTCTGTAAAGTATAACCTGCTGTTTTACGCAACAAAAGATTTTATCACGTGACAGTAGGTATCATACACTTTTTGCCGCTGCAGGAAGTTGCTTGGAATTATCCACCCCTTTCCATATCGATTTTTTGCGTATGTTTATTTTAATAATTTTCTGCGTGTGGTTCAAATTTTCCTTGCTAGTTTCTCTTTTAAAAAATTGTCAGATTTCCTAACATTCAAGTCCGAATGACCTCTTAATCGCAGTGACATGATAGGTTTTATGGGCATAGTTTCCTTGAAATAATCCTGCTAAGCCTGATGTGAACATATACTTATCTTAATTTTGATACTTCACAAAAGCAATTGTCGTATTTCAGTCTCAGAACGAGGTCAAAATCCCTCGATTCTCCTAACTAGTTATACCTAATATACCTGTTTTAATAATTATTAATTAATTGAAACATTAATAAAAATACTCTCGTTATACTGTGTCCAGACAAAACCTAATTTTGGTATCGTAACCCTCTGATGGACCGGAATCGTTTAATATACATCACAATGCCTTTGCTTGATTTTAGTTTTCTTTGTTTTGAGTGAAATATGTCATATGCCTCTCACATATTTTTGGTTTTTTAAACTGTTCATAGGCTTTTCCCACTTGCCAAATGTTTGTGAATATAACCAACCCCTCTAGAAAAAAGTGTGCCATTTTTTCTTTAGGTTTGGATATTCGAAAAATCCTGATCTGAGTCAGCACTACAGACTCCTTTCCTAATCCAACTAACATGAAAACCTAATCTGACAACGGATGTCAAATAGGTAGGTTACTAAAAGGAGCATGAGAAGATGCTGGCGTCTGTGTGACTACTTATACTTGCCTGAGACATTCCCCGTCTGTCATTAGAAGTGATTTCCAGCAGTAATTCCATTGTGAACATAAGGAGAGCAGAAACAAATACAGTCACCCTCGCAATTAACCCCTTTTGATAGACTTTGGGTGTATAACTTGATACTACTCTGAAGAGATTAAGGAATAAGCGAGTCAGTTCTTGTTGCATTTACAGCTTTTCATTCACATGAGGTAACGCTCGAATGGCCAAGTTTCGCACTCTATCCGCACACCTCTTCCGGCGATGTGGCCCATGTGCCTCGTGGGGAAAAGAGAGCTCGCCTGATGTACATGCAGTACATGCTCCAAGGGCGGTCAATTTACAAGCATATTAGGGATTTGGCACGGTTTGTTCACCGGGGTATGCACTGGGGAATACATTTCACTCATTAACGGTCTCTTACAAATACCATGGCACAAGTACAGAAGAGACAACGCAGAAATTTACAATCATTTCCGCCCCCGAGTGACATACTGGCGCTAGCCGAGAGTTAATAGCTTGCTGATTAAGGAGGGCGGTACGACCCCGACAAACTTAACGACGACATGTGTGTTACCAAAACAATGGCAATATTAAGACACTTCTGAGAAATAAGAGGAATGGTAAGGGGAGGAAGGATCATCTGGTGAGAACTAACAAGCTAAAGCCAAGACTAGAGGTTTCAGAGTCCGCTAGTACACTCCGAGACAAAAACCAACTCACCACGAAGAAATTATCCGAAAATGATGGAAATTGTTACATGTGGTGCACATGTACAAACAAACAAATGATTACAATTTCAGGAAAAACTGAATGATATGTTGAAGAGAAAGAGAATCAAAATTGAACAAGTCAGTAACGCGTTGGTGCAGTTCTCGCACTTGTGTAAGCAGTTATTGATATACAAAAGAGTGATAGTCTGGGATGACATTTTCTTTCGTAGCAGGACCCCTTTTCTTGTCATCCCCGGCACCCTTACAGTATAGCGGTACGTCTTACGCTTTCTACGCCACGTTTTGTTGCCCTTCATAGCAAGCCATCTTGCGCTTACATTTAGGCAAGATAACACCCTCCCGCACATGGTGTAAGTTTCTGCTGCTTGTCTTCGAGCTTGCCATACCCTGTTTCGGCCAGGAAATTGGACGGATCTGTCCTCGGTTGAAAACGTTTGGAGCATTACTGGGAGAGTCCTCAACCAATTCTAGACTTTGACGACCTAAGCGCCAGTTGGACAGAATTTTGCACGATATCTCTCAGGAGATATCAAGCAACCCTATCAATCAATGCCAAGCCGAATAACTGCTTGCATAAAGGCCAAAGGCGGACAAGTGCTTTACTGACTTGCTGAGTTTGTGAAGGCATTTCTCTTGAACAAATTGTTGTGACTTAGCAAGACAGCCAAGTCACAACGAGAGGAAGCCGAAAGGCACGCGTTAAGCTCACGCAGATTGGCGTGAGGTCTGGAACAGTTAAAAGGAAATGAGAACTTAGAAAATGGACGCAGTTGCTGTAATACTTAACTTTAATCCACATTTGTAGAACATCGCTCTTGATGATACATCCTTCACAATATTAATTATCAAAGCTATGGCGCCTTGCTAGGTCGTAGTCAATGACTTAGCTGAAGGCTATGTTAACTATCGTCTCGGCAAATGAGAGCGTATTTGTCAGTGTGGCTTCGCTAGCAAAGTCTGCTGTACAACTGGGGCGAGTGCCAGGACGTCTCTCTAGACCTGCCGTGTGGTGGCGCTCGGTCTGCAATTACTGACAGTGGCGACACGCAAGTCCGACGTATACTAATGGACCGCGGCCGATTTAAAGGCTACCACCTAGCAAGTGTGGTGTCTGGCGGTGACACCACATTCCTCCCCCGCAAATCGGCGAACGGTTGTGTTGTAAGGCTTCCGCCCGCCGTGGGGAGGACCCCATGTTGACATATGCGACGAGGTGGGGAGCCTAACAACAGGCGAGGCTGTGCCACCCGCACCCTGCCATTCGGTCCGAGGGGAGCTAGGAAACGCCTGAAAACCTAGTCCAGGGTGCACGCCAACATGCGGTGTATGCGCCCGTAAAGAGACAGGAGGGGCCGAAGGGTCGACCTCCATCGCGTCGGGGTACCCGACGGGCGAAGACGACATCTGGTCCGGAGCGGGTAAGAGTTCCATGTCGGAGGAGAGCTGGTCACGGGAAGCGATCGGCAGCGCGAGACCCAAGGAGGCGCCTGGCGGCTGCAGCGAAGCGTCCACTGCGGGCGGCGCTGGCGGGAGAACAGGCGGCGGCGGCGGCGGCGGCGCGTCGCCATGGGGCAATATGGAAGGCAGCGTCGGCAACACCTGGGGATGAGGCGAGCCAGTAGATGGGTCCCCAGGGCGTTGACCGGACGGCACCGTCGCTGAAAGGAGACGGGGAGCGGCAGAACCCGTGCCACGACAGAGGCGCAGCTGATTGAGATGCCGACGCACATCACCAGAGGCCCCCAAAACCAGATACATAGCGCGGCCGAGGCAGCGAAGAATGCGCCCTGCGAGCCAACGCCGTGAACCTCGATAGTTGCGATAGGATACAACGTCACCCGGAGCAAAAGCAGGTGGCTGCCGCTGCACAGGAACCTGATACGGCGGATGTAACAAAGACATCAAGGTTCGATGAGGACGACCGTGGAGCAACTCAGCCGGCGAGCAACCATCTCGGGGCTGAGAGCGATGCGAAGACAAAAAGAGCAACAACGCGTCCTCCCGAGAATGCGACGCTTTCAACTTCAACATCTGTGACTTGAAAGTCCGGACCAATCGTTCAGCAGCACCGTTTGACTGAGGCAAAAACGGCGCGGATGTCAGATGTTGAATACCATTGGCCTTGCAGAATGACTGAAATTCTGCGGACATGAATTGTGGGCCATTGTCGGAAACAATAGTCCGTGCAAGACCTTCAATACAAAAGATAGCGGATAACGCTTGGATGGTGGCAGATGACGTCGTGGAAGACATCCGGACAACAAAAGGAAACTTACTGAAGGAATCCACCAGAACCAACCATCGAGCATTCCAGAATGGACCCGCAAAATCGATGTGTAAGCGTTGCCAAGGGGAAGTGGCTTTCGGCCATGCAAAGAATTTCCGCGTTGGTGCGGAGTGTTGTTCGGCACACGCCAAGCAAGAAGAGCACATTGACAGGGGCCATTGCGTAGCAACAAAACGCAAAACGGTAGCAAGGACAGGGTCAGCAGCTGTGGCTGTAGCTACACGACGAAAATCAATCGGAAACGATTCGACCACGCCATCTGTTTCCGAATCAATGAACATGCAAGCAAGTCCGGAGGAATCGAATGCTCTATCCTCAGCAACAGGCAAACGGGACAACGCATCAGCGTTGCCGTGCTTAGCAGTGGACCGATACAAGATATTGTAGCGGTACTGCGAGAGGAAAATTGACCAGCGAATGAATTTCTGCGCTGTACGTGGAGGTACAGGCTTGTTCGGATGAAAAAGCGATGTCAAAGGTTTGTGGTCTGTGATGATGGTAAAGTGACGACCATACAAGAAATCATGAAACTTTGTAACACCAAATACGAGAGCCAAAGCTTCTTTCTCGATCTGTGAATAATTTCTTTGCGCAGACGAGAGCAATTTGGACGCAAAGGCAATAGGGCGATCGTGTGAACCATCTTTGTGCGCAAGCACAGCACCAATCCCGAAATCCGATGCATCTACCATCAACAAAAGGGGTTTCTGGGGATCGAATGGCGTAAGGCAAGTATTTGAAAGCAACGCCGATTTCAACTGGCGAAAGGCGCGTTCGCATTCCATCGTCCAGACAAACGGAACACCTTTACAGCGTAAGCGATGAAGCGGAGCTGAAATGGAAGAGGCATTGCGCACATAGCGATGGTAGTAATTTATTTTACCCAGCACACTCTGTAGCTGCTTCAAAGTCTGCGGTGAAGGCAAGTCTTGTATGGCACGGAGGTGCTCTGGACTAGGATGGATGCCTTGGGCATTGAGTACATGTCCCAAATATGGTAAGTCACGAGCAAAAAACACACATTTGTCCTTCCGCAAGCGAAGACCATTTTGACGCAAGACCTGAAATAATGTTCTGAGATTGGCTAAATGTTCTTCTTCCGTCTTTCCGGCGATCACAATATCGTCCAGATAGTTCGCTGCAGTAGGGACCGACGCACAAACAGTTTGCAGATATTTCTGAAACAAGGCAGGGGCGGATGCACACCCGAATGGCAGTCTTTTGAATCTATACAAACCAAGATGCGTGTTAACCACCAAAACTCGCTGGGATTCTTCGTCCACCGGTATTTGCAAGTACGCATCTGCTAGGTCCAACTTCGAAAAATATTTACCCGGGCACAGTTTGTCAAAAAGATCTTCCGGGCGGGGTAAAGGAAAAGTTGCAATCACTAGTTGTGGATTCACCGTTGCCTTGAAGTCCACACAAAGCCTCAATTTTCCGGATGGTTTTGGCAAAATTACTAAGGGTGATGCCCAGAGAGAAGCCTGCACACGTTCAATCACACCTTGTGATTCCAATTCGTGTAATGTTCTTGCAACCTCATCACGCAATGCGTGGGGAACATTGCGCGCTCTGAAAAATTTCGGTTGCGTGTTTACTTTCAGTTCCATATGTGCTTTATAGTTCTTAGCGCAACCGAGGCCCGGTGCAAAAATGTCTGCAAATTCTTCACATAGACTAGAAACACTGGCTGAAGGCACAGTCTGGTTCACTGATAGGACCTGATTGATTATAGACAAGTTAAACAACTGAAATAAATCCAAACCAAACAAGTTCACCGCAGAAGAAGAACTAAGGACGTAAAAACACACAAGTTTTGTTTGTCCCTTGTATGTTGCAAGAAGGCTGCGCTGTCCTAACACAGGGATATTCTGACCGGAATAACCATTTAACTTAACATTTGCAGCACACAAGGGAGGTGTGCCCAGTTGTTTGTACGTGTATTTATTGATCAAAGAAACTGCAGCTCCGGTATCGAGCTGGAATGGGATCACGTTGCCATTAATGTCCAAGTCTACAAAAAGTTTATTGTCCTGCTGACGACAAGAGCGACTGTCTCGTGCAATTTGAACAGACACTGGTACAGAATCACTTGCTAATTGACGTGATTTCCGGCGACGTCGACGCACACTGTTTGTGGGACGAACAGAGTCACTGTTAGAGAGAGTGGCACTGGGCGGAGTGGAATGAACTACATGAATGTCCATGGGCGAAGGTGCACGAGCCTGAGTATGCTTGGTTCGATTCCGGCGCAAAGCAAAGGGCCTGGAATGGTTGTTAGTGTCCGATCCGAGCTTTTTCTGGCAAACACTCTGAACATGTCCTTTTTTATTACAGAAAAAGCAAATAGCTTGGCGTGACGGGCAATTCTCACGCGAATGTCTGGTTGCACACCGCGGGCATGATTTTAGCACTGCATTTGCTTGCTGCCGCGGGACACGTGGTTGAGAGCTTGGCGGCAGCTGCGCGGACGAGCGCGAGGGCTGTTTACTGTTCCGCGCAGCTCGCCCGGCGGGCCGGTTAACGTGACACACAGCCGGCGACGTTTCAAACGATTCCTGAGCAAAGTCGAGTGTGTCTTGCCTATCCAATATGTCCATCACTTGTTGAAGGGAGGGATTGACTAGTTTCAAAATTTGCTCCCGTATACGAACATCAGAAACGTTCTGTGCTATTGCATCACGTACCATAGTATCTGAATAAGGGAGTCCACATTCACACTAAAAGCACAATCCCTTGTAAGGCCTTGCAAAGTTGCAACCCACTCCCTATTAGTTTGACCGGCCGTACGTTTGGTATGAAAGAAAGTATACCTTTTTGCAACTACATTGACGGATTCCTTGAAATAGGCATCTAAAGCCGACAAAATTTCTTCGTAGGACAGAGTTGCGACGTCGCGGCGGGGAAATAACTTCACTATCACACGGTACGTCTGGACGCCGACACATGATAATAAGTGAGGCTGCCGCTCGTTACCTTGAATTTTGTAGGCGGCGAGATGGAATCCAAATTGGCATGACCACTCCGTCCAGCTTTCCAGTGCCGCATCAAATTGACGAAAATGTGGTGCAACTGCGTGTTGTGGCTGCGGTAGCGGTGGAGCGGCGGCTGCCACATCGTTTTGCATTGCACGTTAACCCTGGACGAGCTGTCCAAGGGCATCCAATAACGCCTGCGTCTGCTGATTCTGCAAGCGATAAAATTTGGACAGTACATCTGGAGATTGTGGCGAAGCCATGACACAAGTAAATTAAGCAAGTAGAAAAAAGAAGACCCTTTCTAGACTCGTCGTCAAATATGTTGTGACTTAGCAAGACAGCCAAGTCACAACGAGAGGAAGCCGAAAGGCATGCGTTAAGCTCACGCAGATTGGCGTGAGGTCTGAAACAGTTAAAAGGAAATGAGAACTTAGAAAATGGACGCAGTTGCTGTAATACTTAACTTTAATCCACATTTGTAGAACATCGCTCTTGATGATACATGCTTCACAATATTAATTATCAAAGATATGGCGCCTTGCTAGGTCGTAGTCAATGACTTAGCTGAAGGCTATGTTAACTATCGTCTCGGCAAATGAGAGCGTATTTTTCAGTGTGGCTTCGCTAACAAAGTCTGCTGTACAACTGGGGCGAGTGCCAGGACGTCTCTCTAGACCTGCCGTGTGGTGGCGCTCGGTCTACAATTACTGACAGTGGCGACACGCGGGTCCTACGTATACTAATGGACCGCGGCCGATTTAAAGGCTACCACCTAGCAAGTGTGGTGTCTGGCGGTGACACCACACAAATCATCCAATTTTTCTTAAACTGTAATCTTACGTTTGTCTGTACCTGTGGATCACATCCACAGATTTCCGTCGCATTCGGATAACTTCTTTCCCGTCCGTCGTCTTATTTAAAGTATATGTGACATAGGTCTTTCTGAGACACATAAGACGAGAATAGGCACACCTTACGCAAAAAAATTTTCTCTTGTGACATGTCTACAATAAGCACGAGTTCTGGTTAACTGACACTTGTTTCCGCCGGAACTGTTTTTGATGAGAAGCCAGAGTTGGAGAAACGACAAGCAGAGACAACATTTTGTTCCAGAGATCGGTGGGGAACAACAGCTTTCTTATTCTGAGATCAGTGGAGAGAAGCTGGTGTACGTTCGAGATCTGAGGCGGCATCAAGAATGGTGAGTATTCTGGCTGCAGTGTTAGGACTTAACTGAGACCGGCACTGTGTGAAGTTTAAGTACCATGCCACCAAATTAGAATCGTTTCACAACTGTAGTCATGATTCTTAATTTTTTCATTTCAGTTCGTTCATAACGTTTATTACAGCGAATCTTGAATTACCATAACATTCTCGTTACTTTCCCGGTGCATATATTACATCTGATGCACGTCTTAACTTTCCTTTATAGCATGGGTAACACAGTTATTTCTGAAAATCAACTCAATCACGGTCTGGAAGTAACGCTCATTTTACACTGTTTCCCAGTAACTTCGTGATCCACCAAACCTATATTACTTCGAACTGAGGCTGTTTAATGTTTCATGTATCTCTTTTTATTTTCGAACGAAGACGTTCGCTATGCTTACCTTTTATCATCTGTATAGGGGACGGATGACCTAGCTGTTTGGTACCCTCTCTGAAATCAGCCAACCATGTGTGTAGACCTTTGTAAAACAAAATTGTAGTAATCGAATTTTTCCTCATATTATTTCCCTCGATAGTGTACAGATTATCCAAGTCCGTCAGCCGTACTTACATGTAAAGGACATTTCTTCTGATGAAATTTCCGTAGTGCAATTCTTCGTTTAAGTAACAGATAGTTTACGATCAGCTTAGAGGCCATAGGATATATTCGTTTGTTTTGCATTAATCATTGATGCACAGGCGCCTGTCGACCCTTGTATCGCTTATTGAAGGAAATAGTGCGCATATAGTATTAGGAACGGAAAGTTGGTTAAAACTGGAAGTGAACAGTAACGAAATCCTAGACACAGAATGGAATATATACCGCAAGGATAGGATAAACGCCAATGGTGGAGGAGTATTTATAGCAGTAAAGAATTCAATAATATCCAGTGAAGTTATTAGCGAATGCGAATGTGAAATAATCTGGGTTAAGTTAAGTATCAAAGGTGGGTCAGATATGATAGTCGGATGCTTCTATAGACCACCTGCATCAGCAACCGTAGTAGTTGAGCGCCTCAGAGAGAACCTGCAGAACGTCGTGAAGAAGTTTCGTGATCATACTATTGTAATAGGGGGAGACTTCAATCTACCAGGTATAGAATGGGATAGTCACACAATCAGAACTGGAGCCAGGGACAGAGACTCTTGTGACATTATCCTGACTGCCTTGTCCGAGAATTACTTCGAGCAGATAGTTAGAGAACCAACTCGTGAAGCTAACGTTTTAGACCTCATAGCAACAAATAGACCGGAACTTTTCGACTCCGTGAATGTAGAAGAGGGTATCAGTGATCATAAGTCAGTGGTTGCATCAATGACTACAAGTGTAATAAGAAATGCCAAGAAAGGAAGGAAAATATATTTGCTTAACAAGAGTGATAGGGCACAAATCGCAGAATATCTGAGTGACCACCATCAAACGTTCATTTCTGAGGAAGAGGATGTGGAACAAAAATGGAAAAAATTCAGAAACATCGTCCAGTACGCCTTAGATAAGTTCGTACCGACTAAGGTCCAAAGCGAGGGGAAAGATCCACCGTGGTATAACAATCATGTACGAAAGGTACTACGGAAACAAAGAAAGCTTCATCATAGGTTTAAGAGTAGTCGAATCATAGCTGATAAGGAAAAGCTGAACGAAGCGAAAAAGAGCGTAAAGAGAGCAATGAGAGAAGCATTCAACGAATTCGAACATAAAACATTGGCAAACAATCTAAACAAGAACCCTAAAAAGTTTTGGTCATATGTAAAATCGGTAAGCGGATCTAAATCCCCTATTCAGTCACTCGTTGACCACGATGGCACCGAAACAGAGGACGACCGAAGAAAGGCAGAAATACTGAATTCAGTGTTCCGAAACTGTTTCACTGCGGAAAATCGTAACACGGTCCCTGACTTCAGCCGTCGCACGGACGCCAAAATGGAAAATATTGAAATAAACGATATCGGAATTGAAAAACAACTGCTATCACTTAGTAGCGGAAAAGCATCCGGACCAGACGAGATACCCGTAAGATTCTACAGTGATTATGCTAAAGAACTTGCCCCCTTTCTATCAGCAATTTATCGTAGATCTCTGGAAGAACGTAAAGTACCTAGCGACTGGAAGAAAGCGCAGGTCGTTCCCATTTTCAAGAAGGGTCATAAATCAGATGCGAATAATTATAGGCCTATTTCGCTTACGTCAATCTGTTGTAGAATAATGGAACATGTTTTATGTTCTCGTATTATGACGTTCTTAGATAATACAAATCTCCTTCATCATAACCAACATGGATTCCGCAAACAGAGATCATGTGAAACTCAGCTCGCCCTATTTGTCCAAGAAATTCACAGTGCCGTAGACACTGGCGAGCAGATTGATGCCGTATTCCTGGACTTCAGGAAGGCATTTGATACGGTTCCGCACTTACGTTTAGTGAAAAAAATACGAGCTTACGGAATATCGGACCAGGTTTGTGATTGGATTCAGGATTTCCTAGAAGAAAGAACACAACATGTCATTCTTAACGGTTCAAAATCTGCAGATGTAGAGGTAATTTCGGGAGTACCGCAAGGAAGCGTGATAGGACCTTTATTGTTTACAATATACATAAATGACTTAGTTGACAACATCGGTAGCTCCGTGAGGCTATTTGCAGATGACACGGTTGTCTACAAGAAAGTAGTAACATCAGAAGACTCGTACGTACTCCAGGAAGACCTGCAGAGGATTAATGAATGGTGCGACAGCTGGCAGCTTTCCCTAAACGTAGATAAATGTAATATAATGCGCATACATAGGGGCAGAAATCCATTCCAGTACGATTATGCCATAGGTGGTAAATCATTGGAAGCGGTAACGACCGTAAAATACTTAGGAGTTACTATCCGGAGCGATCTGAAGTGGAATGATCACATAAAACAAATAGTGGGAAAAGCAGGCGCCAGGTTGAGATTCATAGGAAGAATTCTAAGAAAATGTGACTCATCGACGAAAGAAGTAGCTTACAAAACGCTTGTTCGTCCGATTCTTGAGTATTGCTCATCAGTATGGGACCCTTACCAGGTTGGATTAATAGAAGAGATAGACATGATCCAGCGAAAAGCAGCGCGATTCGTCATGGGGACATTTAGTCAGCGCGAGAGCGTTACGGAGATGCTGAACAAGCTCCAGTGGCGGACACTTCAAGAAAGGCGTTACGCAATACGGAGAGGTTTATTATCGAAATTACGAGAGAGCACATTCCGGGAAGGGATGGGCAACATATTACTACCGCCCACATATATCTCGCGTAATGATCACAACGAAAAGATCCGAGAAATTAGAGCAAATACGGAGACTTACAAGCAGTCGTTCTTCCCACGCACAATTCGTGAATGGAACAGGGAAGGGGGGATCAGATAGTGGTACAATAAGTACCCTCCGCCACACACCGTAAGGTGGCTCGCGGAGTATAGATGTAGATGTAGATGTAGATGTATTGAATCATTAGTAGTTTCGAACAGCAACAGCTTAGATCCTGGCCATGCAGTAATAGATAACGTTTCTTTCAGATCACCCCGCCAAGCTATTATCACTTACACAGTCCTCCCACAATACGAGAAGACCCTGGCTCACCCTGCTACGATGCTTAGGTTCTCCCCACATATTCGTTATTAATAGTAGACTTCTTTCAATTTTTGTAGATAAACCATTGATGATTCTGGAAATTTGGCATGTCGTACCTGGCTAAAAGGAAGATAAAATTGTGCTCGTCCAAGACGGAACCTGTCTAAAACAAATTTTTGTTATTGTCTGTTTGTAGTCCTTCCATCCTCATCAATTTTACTAGCCATTTTAGGGAATATAATCATTATAAACAGAGGTGTTCGCGAACATAACCAGCAATTTTTGAGGGATTCCAAATGTGGACAAAATGCAATGAATTTTCCAAATAATGTGTCAAAAGCATAGCTTCAGCACAGGCTGGTGATTGTGTTCTGTTGGCTGAAGCCACTTGAGTGGCGGGATAACCTAGAAGCATGGACTGCCGATGAATGCCATCGCATTGTGAGGAGCGACGAAGTGCGGTCTGCACTACCGCCGATGAACATCTTTGGTGAGTACGGTGGCGCCCTGGGGATGGGTCCCGTACTTGCAATGCTTTGGAGAGGCACAGCGGTCTTACTCCCAGTGTCATAGTGTGAGGAGCTGTCAGGTGTCACTTCACGCCACGAGTCAGAGAACTTTAAAGTCACAGCCGTACATCACGGACATCCTGCACCCTCATGTGTTACTTGTCATGCGACAATATCAGGGTGCCACTTTCCAATAGCACACTGCTCGTCCATTGATTTCCACAGCGTTAAAGTAGTCTCACATGTAATTTACAACGTATTTTATTAATCAAATTAGGTTTCATATAACTTTAAGCTATTCTGATATTTAGTTTATGCAAAATTAATTCCATGTAAATGGCATTCAGAATCTGTCATTCCCATTTTTGACTGCATTCGCATGTTTTTATAATAATTGTACTGACTTAACTGAGTTGAAAATGTGAGAAGGGGGTGGAAGGAAAAGTATCTTTACGAACTATCTGCGTAATGTTGAGGTTTTCTCGTAGCCAACAAGATCATCATATCCGGACGCTATAAAACATACACTGATAAGCCAAAACATTATGACCACGGCCCACTGCGACATTGGATGCCGCCTCATGGCGTTGCGGTCATGTGGCGCGGTAAAAAAAAAAGTATTTAAGCGGAGTATACACTGACAGCGGATCACATTAGCAAAGATATCGGCTGCAAATGGGGGCAATCCACTGAGATAAGCGACTTTGATAAGAGATAAATTTTTATTACGCAAAGGGTGTGACCGAATATCTCGAAAACTGCGAAGCTGGTCGAATGTTCACGTGCTATTGTCGTGAGTATTTACGGAGTAGGAGAACTACCGCTAGGCGCTAAATGGTTGGACGTCCGCGACTCTTCACATAATGTCAGGTTCGGAGGCTTGTATGCTCTCTAAAATAGGATAAATCGTGATCTGTGGCATGTTCGCCGAAAGAGCACAGTGCTGGCGCTCGCACAAGTGTTTCGGAGCGCACGTTGTTGAACGTGGACATACGCAGCAGCCCACCCGTACGTGTTCATATGTGGACCAGCGAAATCATCAATTATGATTGCAGTGGGCACGAGAGCATCGGGATTCGAACGTCGGCTCTCCGGGTGAATCACGTTTTTGCTACTGTAGGACGATGGTCGTCTCCGTCATCGAGGTGAAAGGCGGCTCGAAACGTGCGACGCACCACAGACGCTGACTGGTGGGAGCTATGCTATGGGAGACATTCTCCTGAGCTTGCATGGGACCTGTGGTAGTAATCAAAGACACGCTGACAGCTGCAGACCACCTGCATCCCTTTGTGCTTTATGCCTTCCCCGACGGTGGTTTCATCTTTCAGCAGTATAATTGTCCATGCCTCGGTGCCAGAAACGTGCTATAGTTGTTTTAGGAGCACCATAGTGAACTTACATTGCTGTCTCGGCGACCAAATTCACCTGATGTAATTCCTGGGTCGCTATCAGGTACCATCACTGCCTAAACAAATTAGTGGCTCGTTATTTACTCGAATTCCATGACCTGTTCGTAGACATACCTCAACGAAGCTACCAACAAACTGTCGGATCCTTGATACGCAGAACCAGTGATGTATTTCGTTCCAAAGACGGACAAACAACCTACTAAGAAGGTGGTCATAATGTTTTCGCTCATCAATGTATGTAGGACCAGCGCAAATGAGAATTCCATCCCAGTGGCAGCTTCCAGGATATCAGAAACCAATTACAGATGTTGGGGGACAACTTGTGTCAGGAAACGTCTTTATGACGGCATTCCAAACAGAATTAGTGCATGCGCGAGGAGATGCATGTCATACAACTGGGCTCATACTTCCCAGTTGTTTGTAAATTTGACTCGACTTTGTAGTCTACATCTACATTTATACTCCGCTAGCCACCCAACGGTGTGTGGTGGAGGGCACTTTACGTGCCACTGTCATTACCTCCCTTTTCTGTTCCAGTCGCGTAAGGCTCGCGGAAACAACGACTGCCGAAAAGCCTCCGTGCGCGCTCGAATCTCTCTAATTTTACATTCGTGATCTCCTCGGGAGGTATAAGTAGGGGGAAGCAATTTATTCGACACCCCATCCAGAAACGCACCCTCTCGAAACCTGGACAGCAAGCTACACCGCGATGCAGAGCGCCTCTCTTGCAGAGTCTGCCACTTGAGTTTGCTAAACATCTCCGTAACGCTATCATGCTTACCAAATAACCCTGTGACGAAACGCGCCGCTCTTCATTGGATCTTCTCTATCTCCTCTGTCAACCCGATCTGGTACGGATCCCACACTGATGAGCAATACTCAAGTATAGGCCGAACGAGTGTTTTGTAAGCCACCTCCTTTGTTGATGGACTACATTTTCTAAGGACTCTCCCAATTAATCTCAAACTGGTACCCGCCTTACCAACAATTAATTTCATATGATCATTCCCCTTCATATCGTTCCGCACGCATACTCCCAGATATTTTACAGAAGTAACTGCTACCAGTGTTTGTTCCGCTATCATATAATCATACAATAAAGGATCCTTCATTCTATGTATTCGCAATGCATTACATTTGTCTATGTTAAGGGTCAGTTGTCACTCCCTGCACCAAGTGCCTATCCGCTGCAGACCTTCCTGCATTTCACTGCAATTTCCTAATGCTGCAACTTCTCTGTATACTACAGCATCATCCACGAAAAGCCGCATGGAACTTCCGACAGCATCTACAAGGTCATTTATATATATTGTGAAAAGCAATGGTTCCATAACACTCCCCTGTGGCACGCCAGAAGTTACTTTAACGTCTGTAGACGTCTCTCCATTGAGAACAACATGCTGTGTTCTGTTTGCTAAAAACTCATCAACCCAGCCACACAGCTGGTCTGATATGCCGTAGGCTCTTACTTTGTTTATCAGGTGACAGTGCGGAACTGTATCGAACGCTTTCCGGAAGTCAAGGAAAATGGCATCTACCTGTGAGCCTGTATCTAATATTTTCTGGGTCTCATGAACAAATAAAGTGAGGTGGGTCTCACACGATCGCTGTTTCCGGAATCCATGTTGATTCCTACACAGTAGATTCTGGGTTTCCCGAAACGACGTGAAACGCGAGCAAAAAATATGTTCTAAAATTCTACAACAGATCGACGTCAGAGATATAGGTCTATAGTTTTGCGCATCTGCTCGACGACCCTTCTTGAAGACTGGGACTACCTGTGCTCTTTTCCAATCATTTGGAACCTTCCGTTCCTCTAGAGACTTGCGGTACACGGCTGTTAGAAGGGGGGCAAGTTCTTTCCCGTACTCTGTGTAGAATCGAATTGGTATCCCGTCAGGTCCAGTGGACTTTCATCTGTTGAGTGATTCCAGTTGCGTTTCTATTCCTTGGACACTTATTACGATGTCAGCCATTTTTCGTTTGTGGGAGGATTTAGAGAAGGAACTGCAGTGCGGTCTTCCTCTGTGAAGCAGCTTTGGAAAAAGGTGTATAGTATTTCAGCTTTACGCGTGTCATCCTCTGTTTCATCATCCCCGAGTGTCTGGATATGCTTTTTCGAGCCATTTACTGATTTTACGTAAAACCAGAACTTCCTAGGATTTTCTGTCAAGTCGGTACATAGAATTGCACTTTCGAATTCACTGAACGCTTCACGCATAGCCCTCCTTACGCTAACTTTGACATCGTTTAGCTTGTTTGTCTGAGAGGTTCTGGCTGCGTTTAAACTTGGAGTGAAGCTCTCTTTGCTTTCGCAGTAGTTTCCTAACTTTGTTGTTGGACCACGGTGGGTTTTTCCCGTCCCTCACAGTTTTACTCGGCACGTACCTGTGTAAAACGCGTTTTACGATTGTCTTGAACTTTTTCCATAAACACTCAACATTGTCAGTGTCGGAACAGAAATTTTCGTTTTGATCTGTTAGGTAGTCTGAAATCTGCCTTCTAGTACTCTTGCTAAACAGTAAACCTTCTTCCCTTTTTTATATTTCTATTTACTTCCACATTCAGGGATGCTGCAACGGCATTATGATCACTGATTCCCTGTTCTGCGCTTACAGAGTCGAAAAGTTCGGGTCTGTTTGTTATCAGTAGGTCCAAGATGTTATCTCCACGAGCCGGTTGCTCGAGGTAATTTTCGGATGTGCACTCAGTATAATGTCACTCGATGCTCTGTCCCTACCACCCGACCTAAACATCTGAGTGTCCCAGGCTATATCTGGTAAATTGAAGTCTCCACCTAAGACTATAACACGCTAAGTGTATCTCAGATTTTCTGTCAGTTGTTCTGCCACTAATGCTGCTGAGTCGGGAGGTCGGTAAAAAGAGCCAATTATTAACCTAGCTCGGTTCTTGTGTGTAACCTCCACCCATAATAATTCACAGGAAATGTCCACTTCTACTTCACTACAGGGTAAACTACTATTAACAGCGACAAACACACCACCACCGGTTGCATGCAATCTATCCTTTCTAAACACCGTCTGTGCCTTTGTAAAAATTTCGGCATAATTTATCACCGAAATAACGTCACATACTTTCTCAAGCCATTAGTTTCGTTCAGTTTCCTACTCTTCTTGTGGGTGCTTCAGTCTTTCGTCTGTGTGTATTACCGTATCAGCTTCAATTCCCGAGGAAACAAAGGATGGTTATGTATGTAAGGATCCTTGTTTTTAGACCATTATCTCCCGTTCCTGTAGTATCTTCCATCAGTCAACAACCATTTAATATGCATATTAAATTAATACTTTAGTTGGGGAGGGGAATAGAGAATTACGTAGACTGTTACTGACGGCTCACGATCTTCCACCATAATCGAGTCCATCAACATGAGGTGGTAAATATGAGGTAGCCACGGAGGTGGAAACGTGGGTTCTACTATGCCAAGACTGCCTGGTAACTACAACAGGAAAACACAATTAATTAGCACGAGTACAAAATAAGAAAGTATTTATTACTTAACTTTGCTGCAGTCCATGACAATTATAGAACACTTGACTAGACTAAGCGTCTGTAGAATGACACAATTTACAAGTCACAATTCTTGCAGAGACGAATTAATCGCTTGTACTCTCAAATGTGAGTTTGGAGACTAACTTGGAACGGAGCTACAAACACTTGATGGCAGCAATGACTGTGCTGCAGACGATGACTAACATCGGCACTGGCTGACCACTGAGCGCGGCTACGAACTGTAGAGTGGCACAACTGCACTACTCTCCTGCTGCACATGAAGTGGCCTAGCGGCGCCTCGCGGCCAGCATGAGTACTGCGACTGGCTGTGTACTCTTTGGCTAACACAGCTGTTCTTCTGTTCTGTTTATCGAGAGAATTGTGGTGTCACCGCCAGACACCACATTTGCTAGGTGGTAGCCTTTAAATCGGCCGAGATCCGTTAGTATACGTCGGACCCGCGTGTCGCCACTATCAGTGATTGCAGACCGGGCGCCAGCACACGGCAGGTCTAGAGAGCCTCCCTAGCACTCGCCCCAGTTGTACAACCGACTTTGCTACCGATGGTTCACTGCCTACATACGCTCTCATTTGCAGAGACGATAGTTTAGCATAGCCTTCAGCTACGTTATTTGCTACGACCTAGCAAGGTGCCATGTTCAGTACTTACAAGGGAACCTCCCCACTGCACCCCCCTCAGATTTAGTTATAAGTTGCCACAGTGGATAGACCTTGAAAAACTGAACACAGATCAATCGAGAAAACAGGAAGAAGTTGTGTTGAACTATGAAAAAATAAGCAAAATATACAAACTGAGTAGTCCATGCGCAAGATAGGCAACATCAAGAACCGACAGAATACAGGAGCGCCGTGGTCCCATGGTTAGCGTGAGCAGCTGCGGAACTACAGGTCCTTGGTTCAAGTCTTCCTTCGAGCAAAAAGTTTAATTCTTTATTTTCAGACAATTATCAAAGTTCAGGCCGTCACACATAATCAACTTCGCTCTCCAGAATTCCAGGATATGTTCAGATTTGCTTGGACATATGCAGGATTTGACGGTCTACACACGTAAAAATTTGAAAACGTAAAAAACATATGTTTTGACAGAGCACAGGGAAAAGTGTGCGAGTGTGAGACTTTTGGATTGATTTGTTGCAGTTTAAGTGACAAACTCTTATGTTTTCATCTCTTTTTTGGGAGTAATTATCACATCCACAAGAAAACCTAATCGGGCAACGTGGAAGAATCTTTTTACCCATTCGCCAAGTGTACAAGTTAGGTGGGTCGACAACATATTCCTGTCATGTAACGCACATGCCGTTACCAGTGTCGTATAGAATATATCAGACGTGTTTTCCTGTGGAGGAATCGGTTGACCTATGACCTTACGATCAAAAGTTTTCGGTTCCCATTTGAGAGGCACGTCCTTTCGTCTACTAATCGCACGGTTTTGCGGTGCGGCCGCAAAACACAGACATTAAATTTATTACAGTGAACAGAGACGTCAATGAACGTATGGATGGATTATAACTTTGCTAAAATAAAGAAAAATTTTTCGCTTGAGGGGAGACTTGAACCAAGGACCTCTCGTTCCGCAGCTGCTCACGCTAACCACGGTACCACGGCGCTCCGAGTCTCGGAATGTCCATGATGTTGGATATCTTCGCGCGGACTACTCAGTTTGTATAATTTGCTTATTTTTTTATAGTTCCACACAACTTCTTCCTGTTTTATCGATTGATCTGTGTTCAGTTTTTCAAGGTCTATCCACAGTACCAACTTATAACTAAATCTGAGGGGGGGGGGGCGATGGGGAGGTTCCCTTGTTAGAATGAATTCTGAACAGACAATATTGTGAATCATGTACCGTCAAGAGCGACGTTCATCATTAATGGATTAAAGTTAAGTACCAACTAATTACGTCCGCTTTCTGAATTCTAATTGTCATGTTCCAGACCTCACGTCAGTATAGTTCTTCACTCCTCACGCCAGCCTGCGTGAGGTAAACCGCGTGCATTTCGGCCTCCATTAGTAACACGCTGTTGGCTCTTCAGCCAACACAACAAGAATCGCATCCGGCGGACCGATTTTCCAGGCGGCGGTGTGATCGTATGACTGACGACATCACAGTTACAACTTTAAAAACATAACTACCCCGAGTAAGATTATGGGACATTGGAGAGCAATGCCCAGAGGATACTGGGTAGGAGGCTCAGTCTAAGGGGATGTATGGTAAGTAGCTTACGGAGAGCGTTCTGCACGCAGGGATTGTCACAAGTGCGCTACAGCGGACCTCGGAGTGCAGCTCACGGGGACGTGCCTCAGCACAGACTGCAGACCTCTGGTGCGGACAGACTGGGTGAGGGCGTCTGCCGAAGCGTGGTTAAGCGCTGGCGGCCGGAGCGGCTGCGCGCTGCTAATGCGTCGGCAGGCAGCAGGCAGCAGCTGGGAGCGCAATCCGCCGCAGCAGCTCACCTCGCACAGTGGTGGTGCGCCCCCGCGTGTTTCGAGTGCGCTGCCTGTTTGCGCTGAAGGCCGGCGAATACCTGCCGCCGCCCAGCCAACCCACCGCCCAAATTAATTAGCGGTCGGCAGGCGCGGCACTATCGGAGCGGTGATCCAGCGGCCACTGCCGCTCGCCGCAACCTCTCCCATCGACGGGACGGCCGCCGATGTAATATGCTCCCAGACCTGCATTCCCCGAGGGCTGACGTTCTGCTGAGTACCCTTGTCGAAAACCTGTTATCCGTAAACGAGGCATCATACAGACCCTCCAAAAGCATGTGCAACCCGCAGGATGTACGTGTACGTACGCACTATAGAAAACACTGTGAAGTGGCGCGTGTTACTTACAAGGGAACCTCCCCATCGCATCCCCCTCAGATTTAGTTATACGTTGGCTCAGTGGATAGGCCTTGAAAAACTAAACACAGATAAATCGAGAAAACAGGAAGAAGTTGTGTGGAACTATGAAAAAATAAGCAAAATATACAAACTGAGTAGTCCATGTGCAAGATAGGCAACATCAAGGAGACTGTGAGCTCAGGAGCGCAGTGGTCCCGTGGTTAGTGTGAGCAGCTGTGGAGCGAAAGGTCCTGGGTTCAATTTTTCCCCCCAAGTGAAAATTTTAATTTTTTAATTTCAGTTTATGTGACAAAACTCTTATGTTTTCATCACTTTTTTGGGAGTAATTATCACGTCCACAAGAAAACCTAAATCGGGCAAGGTAGAAGAATCTTTTTACCCATTCGCCAAGTGTACAAGTTAGGTGGGTCGACAACACATTCCTGTCATGTGACGCACATGCCGTCACCAGTGTCGTATAGAAAATATCAGACGTGTTTTCCCGTGGGGGAATCGGTTGACCTATGACCTTGCGACCAAATGTTTTCGGTTCCCATTGGAAAGGCACGTCCTTTCGTCTACTAATCGCACGGTTTTGCGGTGCGGTCGCAAAACACAGACACTAAACTTATTGCAGTGAACAGAGACGTCAATGAACGAACGGACAGATCATAACTTTGCGAAAATAAAGAAAGTAAAATTTTTAGTTGAGGGAAGACTTGAACCAAGGACCTCTCGTTCAGTAGCTACTCACGCTAACCACGGGACCACGGCACTCCTGAGCTCAATTTGTCCTTGATGTTGCCTATCTTGCGCATGGACTACTCAGTTTGTATATTTTACTAATTTTTTTCACGGTTCCACACAACTTCTTCCTGTTTTCTCGATTGATCTGTGTTCAGTTTTTCAAGGCCTATCCACTGTGCCAACGTATAACTAAATCTGAGGGGGGTGCGATGGGGAGGTTCCCTTGTTAGTACGTTGCGACGTGTCTGCGTCTTTTCCCATTAAGAGTATGGAGAGCGTAAAGAATTACCCCTCAAATGTTTCTGTGCGTGTTTTTTTGCCTTCACAGTCCCTAGAGGATTGTAAGATACCTCCAGATACTTTACTTAATACTGGTTCCTCAAACATCATAATTGGGGCTTCGCGCGATACTTGTACCTGTCTTCAAGGGTCTGTCGCTTGAAGTTTTTCAACATTCCCGCTGCTCACGTCCTTGAGTCTAACAATACTGTGACCACTCGCGCCGTACCTTTCTATATGCATCCAGTATCCCCTGTTAAGCCTATTGAGGAATATACTATGAAGATTCGCACAAGTGATTTTTAAGCAACCTATTTTCTAGATTGGCTTGGGGGGAGGGGACCCAACAGCGAGGTCGTCGGTCCCATCGGATTAGAGGAAGGAAATCGGCCGTGCCTTTTCATACGAACCATCCTGGTATTTGCCTTAAGGGATTTAGGGACATCACGGGAAACCTAAATCAGGATTGCCCGACGAGGGTTTGAACCGTCGTTCCCTCGAATGCGAGTCCAGTGTGTTAACCACTGCGCCACCTCGCTCAGACTACTTTTCAGTCTAAGTGCAGTTTTCTAGTATTTTGCTAATGAATCGAAGTGTTCCACCTGTCTCACCAAGACTAAGCCTGTCTGATCACTCTATTTCTTCTCCCTATAAATCTCTATATCCAGGTATTTGTGTGTGTTGGCTGATATTGTAGTAATAGGTTTCATTTTCCTCTGTCCTGTGAAGTACACAATGGTAGAGTTCTGAACACTTTAAATCAATTTCCCTTCTTTGCACCGTTTGAAAATATTATCAAGATCTACCAGCAGATTTCTACAGTCTTTTGGGTGGTAGTGAAATTAAGATAACTCAATAATAGGCAAGAACTATTAGATTACTATTAATATTGACTGTCAGATCCTTAACATACATCATAAACAACAAAAATACCAACACACTTCCCTGTGGCATGCATGAGAACCAGTGTGTTGTCTCGTTTTCTGCCTGACTGATTTCGCGGAGGGTTACTTCGTATACATGTGCCACTCTCTACATTTCCGATTCCGGCCACGAATGGTTAGCGGGAAGAGCGACTGCTGGAAAGCCTTCATGTGGGCTCCAAAATTTTTAATTTAATCCCCATGGTCCTTACGGGAGATATATTTTTAAAACTGAACTCCTCACGAACAGGCCATGAAGGCACAGCGGTACCGACTGGTCGCCATGTCATCCTCATCCCACAGGCGTCACTTTATGTGGATATGGAGGGGCGTGTGGTCAGCACACCGCTCTCCCGACCGTATATCAGTTTCCAAGACCGGAGCCTCTACTTCTCAATCAAGTAGCTCCTCAGTTTGCCTCACAAGGGCTGAGGGCACCCCGCTCCCATCCATGTGCTTGCCCAGTCCGACAGCGCTTAACTTCGGTGATCTGACGGGAACTTTATGTGGATATGGAGGGGCGTGTGGTCAGCACACCGCTCTCCCGACCGTATATCAGTTTCCAAGACCGGAGCCTCTACTTCTCAATCAAGTAGCTCCTCAGTTTGCCTCACAAGGGCTGAGGGCACCCCGCTCCCATCCATGTGCTTGCCCAGTCCGACAGCGCTTAACTTCGGTGATCTGACGGGAACCGGTGTTACCACTGTGCCAAGCCCGTTGGCGAGATATATTTTTGACACAAAATAATTAATGGAGTGGTTATTTTAAACGATGAAAAGTCTTTTGGTGCAAATAAAGCCTTGTTGGACATTCTCTTGACAGTGTGAAATATTACTTTGTCAAAACTGGTAAGTTGCTACTGCTGTCTCAACGCAAACTAACTCTCAATACAGGTTACAACTGGTCGTATTTCGTCTAACGCTTAAATAATTTTACAGTCGTTGTCCCTAACACATATTTATGTTCCAGAAATACATCAGTTAAAATTGTTACTTCTTAATTAGATCTCGTTCTGCACCACCAACTATAAAGCAGTACTCATGGGGGCGAAATCAACTACTCCAGCTTTTCTTCTACTTTTGGAATGCATTCTAGAGATCTTTCTTTGTGAGGGAGTTTAATACTCTCCTCGAATCCTGTTGAATCCCCTCCACTGTCTCAAATCTGCAGCCTCTAAGCTCTTTTCTTATTTTAGAGAAGATTAAGAAGTCACATGCAGCTCCTTCAGGTGAGTGGCTGGGTGACAACTCTCATCTTGCTTTCAGTGAAATGTTTCTGAACGAGGTAGGCTGTACACGGTTTCTCTTTATTTTTAGCCTCTACAACTTCCTGGAGAACCAAGGACTGTTACAAAATTGTTAAGGCTTTCGTGGCCACTTGTTGACAAACTGCCTATTGGCTTCGGTCTCGGGTTCTTCGGCCGACGTTCATCTAATGATTTTTCTGACGTTTCGCCAGCACGAGTGGCTGGCATTGTCAAAGCTTCACCCTCCATTGCCGGTGGTGAACTAGAGGCGAGCTCGCGGCCGCAGACTATATGTACCTGGCGCGCCAACGTCCGAGGGCTTCTCCGCGGTCATTTCCGGTGCGGTTCTCCTCTTGCTACCTGCGACGGTCGTTCGCTGCAGTACGGGAAGCCAGGATCCGTTTACCTTAAGGCTTTCCTCTTTCTTGTTGAAACTGTTCGCGTGTTTTTGGATTTCTGTAGAAACGGATCCTGGCTTCCCGTACTGCAGGGAACGACCGTCGCAGGTAGCAAGAGGAGAACCGCACCGGAAATGACCGCGGAGAAGCCCTCGGACGTTGGCGCGCCAGGTACATATAGTCTGCGGCCGCGAGCTCGCCTCCAGTTCACCACCGGCAATGGAGGGTGAAGCTTTGACAATGCCAGCCACTCGTGCTGGCGAAACGTCAGAAAAATCATTAGATGAACGTCGGCCGAAGAACCCGAGACCGAAGCCAATAGGCAGTTTGTCAAGGACTGTTACTCCGTAATGTCTTAACAGATGTCCTATCATCCTGTCCATTCTCATTTTCAGTGTTTCCCAAATATGTCTTTGGTTCAAATGGTTCAAATGGCTCTGAGCACTATGGGACTCAACTGCTGAGGTCATTAGTCCCCTAGAACTTAGAACTAGTTAAACCTAACTAACCCCCATCACAAACATCCATGCCCGAGGCAGGATTCGAACCTGCGACCGTAGCGGTCTCGCGGTTCCAGACTGCAGCGCCTAGAACCGCACTGCCACTTCGGCCGGCAATATTTCTTTCCCCGCCGACTTTGCGAATAACTTCCCCCTTTGCTTACCTTATCATTCCACCTAATTTCCAACTTCATTCTGTAGCAGTACATCTAAAATTTAACGATTTTCCTCTGTTTCAGTTTTCCGGCAGTTCATGTTTCATTAACATACGATCCTTTGCTGCAAACCTACGTTTTCAGGAATTTCTCCCTCAAATTAAGACCTATGTTTGATATCTTTAGATTTTTCTCGACTAGGAATGCCCTTATTGTCAGTGCTAGACACCGTTTTATGCCCTCCTTGCTCCTTCAGTCGTGGGTTATTTTGCTCCCTAAACAGAATTATTCATTAACCCCATCCCTTATCCAACAATATTGCTATTAAGTTTCTTACCGTTCTCATTTCTCCTACTTTTCATTACTTTCGCCTTTCTTCGATATATTCACATTCCATATTCCATACTAATTAGACTGTTCATTCCATTAAGCAGATCATGTAACTCTTCTTCACTCTCCCTGAGGCTAGTAATGTCATCAGCGAATCTTGTTATTGTGATCCTTTTACCTTGAATTTCAGTTCCAATTTTGAACCTTTCTTTTATCTCTGTCATTGCTTCTCCGACTTATAGACTGAACAGTAGGGGAAAAAGACTACATCATTGGTTGTAACAATGGAAAATTGTACTGAAATGCAGGAGGATCTGCAACGAATAGACGCTTGGTGCAAGGAATGGCAATTGAATCTCAATGTAGACAAGTGTAATGTGCTGCGAATACACAGAAAGATAGTTCCCTTATCATTTAACTACTAAATAGCAGGTCAGCAACTGGAAGCAGTTAATTCCATAAATTATCTGGGAGTACGCATTAGGAGCGATTTAAAATGGAATGATCATATAAAGTTGATCGTCGGTAAAGCAGATGCCAGACTGAGATTCATTGGAAGAATCCTAAGGAAATGCAATCCGAAAACAAAGGAAGTAGGTTACAGTACGCTTGTTCGCCCACTGCTTGAATACTGCTCAACAGTGTGGGATCCGTACCAGATAGGATTGATAGAAGAGATAGAGAAGATCCAACGGAGAGCAGCGCGCTTCGTTGCAGGATCATTTAATAATCGCGAAAGCGTTACGGAGATGATAGATCAGTAGCTCGGTACGGGCTTTTGTTAAAGTTTCGAGAACATACCTTCACCGAAGAGTCAAGCACTATATTGCTGTCTCCTACGTGTATCTCGCGAAGAGACCACGAGGATAAAATCAGAGAGATTAGAGCCCACAGAGAAGCATAGCGACAATCCTTCTTTCCACGAAGAATACGATACTGGAATAGAAGGTAGAACCGATAGAGGTACTCAAGGTACCCTCCGCCACACACCGTCAGGTGGCTTGCGGAATATGGATGTAGATGCAGATGTAGACTGCGTTACACCGTTTTTAATCCAAACATTTTGATCTAGGTCTTCCCGTCTTATTGTTCGCTCTTGGGTCTTGTACATATCGTATACTACCCGTCTTTCCCTATAGTTTAACCCTGTTTTTCTGAGAATTTCGAACATCTTGCAACATTTGACACTGTGAAACGCATTTTCAAGGTCGACAAATTCTATGAACGTTTCTTGATATTCTTCAGTCTTTCTCCCATTGTCAACAGCAACGTGAGATTTTCCTCTCTGGTGCCGTCACCTCTCCTACATTAAACTGACCGTCATCGAACACATCATCAGTCTTCTTTTCCAAATGTGTGTGTGTGTGAGTGTGTGTGTATGTGTGTGTGTGTGTGTGTGTGTGTGTGTGTGTGTGCGTGAAATCTTATGGGACTTAACTGCTAAGGTCATCAGTCCCTAAGCTTACACACTACTTAACCTAAATTATCCTAATGACAAACACACACACACCAATGCCCGAGGGAGAACTCGAACCTCCGCCGGGATCAGCCGCACAGTCTATGACTGCTGCGCCACAGACCGTTCGGCTACTCCCGCGCGGCTTCTTTTCCATTCTTATGTATATTATTCTTATCAGCAGCTGTGATGCATTAGCTGTTAAGCTGATTGTGCGATAGTTTTTAACTCTTGCAATGTTGGGAATTGTGTGGATGATGTTTTTCCGAAAGTGAGATGACATACCACCAGACTCACACAGTCTGCACACCAACGCGAATAACTGTTTTGATATCACTTGCACCAAATGTTCTAGAAATTAGAATGGAATGTTATCTACCCCCTCTACCTTATTTGGGCCTAAGTTTTCCAAAGCTTTTTTAAATACTGATTTTAATACTGGATCCTCTAACACTTGTATATCGACTACCGTTTCTTCATCTATCGCGTCGTCAGACAAGTCTTCATCTTCACAGGGAGCTTCAATGTATTCTTTCCAACTATCAGCTCTCTCCTCTGCATTTAGCAGTGGAATTCCCATTGCACTCTTAATGTTACTACCCTTACTTTTAACATCAGCTAAGATTGTTTTCCTTTTCTGTTTGTTGAGTCAGTCATTCCGACTATCGTTCCATTTTCGGGTACTTCACATTTTTCACGCAGCTGTTTCGCCTTAGCTTTCATACAATTCCGATTTATTTCGGTCCTACGTGACTTGTATTTCTGAATTCTTGAATTTCCGTAAACATTTTTGTTTCCTACTTTCATCAATCAGCTGCAGTATTTTTTTCTGTTACCCATGGTTTCTTCATAGTAATCTACTTTGTAGCTATGTTTTCTTTCCAGCTTCTGAGATTCCCTATTTTGGAGATGTCCATTCCTCTTCAGCTGAACTTCCTACTGAGCTATTCCTTATCGCAGTATCTATAGCCTTAGAGAACTTCTATTGTGCCTCGACATCCCTCAGTACTTCTGTATCCAAGTTCTTTGCGCGTTGATTCTTCCTGCATAGTCTCACACTTCAGCCTACTTTTCATCACTATTACATTGTGATCTGAGTCTGTATGTGTTCCTGAGTACGTCTTACAGCCCATTATCTGACATCCGAACTCTGCCCGACCATGATATAATCTAAAGAAATTGTCGTAACTCCTGGTCTTTTCCATGTATACCTCCTCCTCTTGTAATTCTTGGAAAGCATTTGCTGTTATTACATGAAACTATTCGTATAACTCAATTAGTCTTCTTTCTCCCTCATTCCTAACACGAAGCAAATATTATCCTGTAATTCTTCCTTCTGCTCGTTTCCCTATGCAGTCGCCTATGACTATTACATTTTCATTTTCATGCGTATTGGAAGAAAACCGAGGAAGTTTAGCTTTCACACGAGGGACGTCGTTTTGAAAGCCCTCGTTGGACTAATGCTTGATTCCTCATACAATGCAGGCTTTCAACGGCCGTTATTGGCGTGAATACAGATTCTTGTATTATGGGCATGAGACATTGGTCCAAGGCATATTTCTCCACGAAGCGTTTCGTGTTCCACTGCTAGCGACATCCTCAGAAGCTATAAAGACTAATAAAGCATTTACCCACGCAAGCAAGCTTAGCAAGCCAAACAATTTAGACGTACCCTTGCAACGACTGGTTCGTGACGTCATCTCAAAGTTACCTAGCGTCCTCGAGAAATACACACCCCACTACGCACTTGTGACGCCATACTAGTGGGCTTGTTCGCCATACATCGCGAACGCTTGACTCAGTGCAGAGCCCACGAGAAATCAATACGTCAACGAAAAGCTACATACAAAAGGTGTTAACTCTTTCGAGCGCTATCGGGAGTTTGCGTAAGTTTAAACGCGCAGTTAAGAATTATTAAATTCGTCGGAGATAATTACTCGCTCCGCACCGGAGACGGCTACTGGCACTCGTAAGACCTGCAGTGTCACGGGCAGACAGTGTCTAAGGTAGCGTGGTCGCGCCGTCTTGTGTGCCGGAGCTTGTCGTGCGAAAGAGCGAGCGCCACTTGTTCTATTTAGTACTGAGGCCCACAACATGCCTAATTTAAATCCTTCTTCTTTTCTGTTGAAGTTGCTTTTGTGCTTTTGAATTTCTGTGGGCTCCCTGTTCATCCTACAATATCAATGATTGTCTGAGTACGCGTTTCTTCTGAAGGCACTTCTTAATTGATTGAGATCATTCTCGTAATATTTTTAAGCCCTGAGCGCTAATATTTTGATCACTCCTCTTTTCTGCCTACGATGTTGATTGGGATTTCTGTTAAGTTATTTATTCGTGTGATTGGGCTTTCTATAGACTTTTTTTCCGGTCGGGTTTTCTAAGTACCTCTAAACCCAAAAACGGAATTAGAGCTTCTTTCCAGCTCTCCACAGCGAACTTTCTATTAGAACTAGCTGACTACCCACCGTTATCTCCTCCATCCCCCCCTCTATCTCCTCTTCCCCCATTCTCTGTCAATCTACTCCTCCCCTCCTCTATCACCACTTCACTCCCTATTAAAAGTTCATTCCCTCCTTCCCTTTCTTTGTCCATCTCTCCCTCCCCTTCTGTCTGTCCGCCTCCTCCTTTCTCTTTCTCTATCCATGTCCTGCTCTCGCGTCACCCTGTCAGTCTCCTTCTCTTCAGCTTCTGTCCATCCCCCCCCCCCCCCCGCTACCTCTTCCCGACCATTTGCTCCTCCCTCTAATCTGAGACAGTCTCTTCCCTCCCCTTCTCAATCTCGCCATGTTCTCCTCTTCCCTTCTCTATTTTATCAGACCCGTCCAAACCGGAGGATTCTAGCTCTTACTACCACAGAATTTCATTCCAGGTTGTAAATATCATATGTACCAAGTTTAGCTGAAATCAATGCATCGGTTTGGGAGGAGCTTTTTACGCATGGCTTGGTAGCGTACGCAGTTGTTGTTGTGGTCTTCAGTCCTGAGACTGGTTTGATGCGGCTCTCCATGCTACTCTATCATGTGCAAGCTTCTTCATCTCCCAGTACCTACTGCAACCTACATCCTTCTGAATCTGCTTAGTGTATTCATCTCTTGGTCTCCCTCTACGATTTTTATCCTGCACGCTGCCCTCCAATGCTAAATTTGTGATCCCTTGATGCCTCAGGACATATCCTACCAACCGATCCCTTCTTCTAGTCAAGTTGTGCCACAAACTTCTCTTCTCCACAATCCTATTCAGTACCTCATCATTAGTTACGTGATCTACCCACCTTATCTTCAGCATTCTTCTGTAGCACCACATTTCGAAAGCTTCTATTCTCTTCTTGTCCAAACTAGTTATCGTCCATGTTTCACTTCCATACATGGCTACACTCCATACAAATACTTTCAGAAACGACTTCCTGACACTTAAATCTATACTCGATGTTAACAAATTTCTCTTCTTCAGAAACGATTTCCTTGCCATTGCCAGTCTACATTTTATATCCTCTCTACTTCGACCATCATCAGTTATTTTACTCCCTAAATAGCAAAACTCGTTTACTACTTTAAGTGTCTCATTTCCTAATCTAATTCCCTCAGCATCACCAGATTTGACTACATTCCATTATCCTCGTTTTGCTTTTGTTGATGTTCATCTTATATCCTCCTTTCAAGACACTGTCCATTCCGTTCAACTGCTCTTCCAAGTCCATTGCTGTCTCTGATAGAATTAAAATGTCATCGGCAAACCTCAAAGTTTTTACTTCTTCTCCATGAATTTTAATACCTACTCCGAATTTTTCTTTTGTTTCCTTTACTGCTTGCTCAATATACAGATTGAATAACATCGGGGAGAGGCTACAACCCTGTCTCACTCCTTTCCCAACCACTGCTTCCCTTTCATGCCCCTCGACTCTTATAACTGTCATCTGGTTTCTGTACAAATTGCAAATAGCCTTCCGCTCCCTGTATTTTACCCCTGCCACCTTCAGAATTTGAAAGAGAGTATTCCAGTTAACATTGTCAAAAGCTTTCTCTAAGTCTACAAATGCTAGAAACGTAGGTTTGCCTTTTCTTAATCTAGCTTCTAAGATAAGTCGTAAGGTCAGTATTGCCTCATGTGTTCCAACATTTCTACGGAATCCAAACTGATCTTCCCCGAGGTCCGCTTCTACCAGTTTTTCCATTCGTCTGTAAAGAATTCGCGTTAGTATTTTGCAACTGTGACTTATTAAACTGATAGTTCGGTAATTTTCACATCTGTCAACACCTGCTTTCTTTGGGATTGGAATTATTACATTCTTCTTGAAGTCTGAGGGTATTTCGCCTGTCTCATACATCTTGCTCGCCAGATGGTAGAGTTTTGTAATGACTGGCTCTCCCAAGGCCATCAGTAGTTCTAATGGAATTTTGTCTACTCCCGGGGCCTTGTTTCGACTCAGGTCTTTCAGTGCTCTGTCAAACTCTTCACGCAGTATCTTATCTCCCATTTCATCTTCATCTACATCCTCTTCCATTTCCATAATATTGTCCTCAATTACATCGCCCAGCGTACGCAGATGCCACATATATTCCACACTTTGGCAACGCTCACAACCTGCACGAAGACAAACTAACAGACATAAACACTATAATATTGTGCAGAATCAGAACCACTCCTAACTTCAGTTTGATTTACAAATGTGAAGTGTAAATAACCCAAATGCAGCGCAGGGAATACTGCAGGATGGTAAAAACTGTCAAGTGCATGTGTGAAACGAAGTCTTAAGACGTCAGCCGCTGCTAGCCAGGAGGGAAGAAAAAGATGTTCAAATGTGTGTGAATTCCTAAGCGACCAAACTGCTGACGTCATCGGTTCCTACACTTACACATTACTCAAACTATCTTATGCTAAGAACAACACACACACACACACACACACACACACATACACATACCCGACGGCGGACTCGAACCTCAGGCGAGAGGGGCCGCGCAATCCATTACATGGCGCCTCTAACCACGCCGCCACGCCGGACGGCAAGGAGGGAAGAAGCAGTGGTTTGGAGAATATGTAAACAAACACCGTAAGTAACTCGCACTCCAACTTTATAAACAAATCACTGTTTTTCATCTAAAAAAATTGTACTGGCATATGTATCCAATTCACAGAATAACCACGGAAGATGCATTACGAATAAAAAGCGAAATAAGTCTGATGAAAAACTCTCTTTATTTAAATTTCAGTAAGCTCAAGACGGAACACCATTGATAGCTGATATATTTCACGCGGATTTGTACACATATTTCACCTGTACCTCTAGCGAATTTCGTGCTGCAGTTTCGTACTCACGTTCTTCTTCACTTTCACTCAGGATAGCAATGTCATCAGTGAATCTTATTACTGATATCCTTTCACCTTGAATTTTAATTCCAATCCTGAATCTTCCTTTTATTTCCATCGTTGCTTCCTCGTTGTACAGATTGAACAGTAGGGGCGAAAGTCTACAGCCTTGTCATACAACCTTTTTAATACGAGCACTTCGTTCTTGATCGTCCACTCTTATTATACCCTCTTGGCTGTTGTACATATTGTACATGACCCTCTGTCCCTGTAGCTTATCCCTACTTTTTTTGAGATTTTCGAACGTCTGGCACCATTTTACATTGTCGAATGTTTTTTCCAGGTCGATAAATCCTATGAACGTGTCTTGATTTTTCTTTAGTCTTGCTTCCATTATTAACCCTCAATTGCGTCTCTCGTGACTTTGTTTTTCCTAAAGCCAAACTGATCGTTATCTAGCGCATCCTCAATTTTCTTTTTCATTCTTCTGTATATTATTCTTGTAAGCAACTTGGATGCAAGAGCTGTGTCTATAACATTGCACTGTGGACAAAGTGGCTCATCCGCCGACTTTGCCATGTTCATACGGCTTTCCGTAGCCATACCACACAAATTAACCCAATACAGGGCCGCTCTTGCCTCGTCAGCCGACCGTTCTAAAAACACTACGTCATACGCGGATGTTCTGCATGTGAACTTGTTGTGCCTTATTGTTATTACTTGGAGTCGATTCCGGAGCCCGCAGAGCAGCAGCTCGACAGCGATGGCATACAATATCGTCGATAGCGGGCACCCTTGTCTGGCCGATCATGCGATGGTGATTGGCCTCACCATGCGTCCATTGATGAACACTCTGGATGAGGCGCCGTGGAGTAGTCTCATAACGACGGTGACAAAACTTTCTGGAAACTTCATTTGCGTCATCACTTCCGTTAGATAGGTATGGCTCACACTGTCAAAGGCTCGATCGAAGTCTATCCATACCAGTCCACCACAGAGACGACATGTTGCTGCCAGTGCGATAAGATCGCGGTAGTCGCTGAGTGCCGCTTGTGTATTGCTATCCCCCCCAGCTGGGTTTGGTCGAGTGAAGCCACTCGGAGTAGTACACGTCTAAAGAGAGCTGCAAGTATCCTGGTGTAGATCTTGTAGACCAATTAAGAAGGGTCAGTGGCCGGTAGGCCTGTATCCCTGTGTCATCGGATGGTCTGTGAATGTTGTTGTTGTTGTGGTATTCAGTCCTGAGACTGGTTTGATGCAGCTCTCCATGCTACTCTATCCTGTGCAAGCTTCTTCATCTCCCAGTACCTACTGCAACCTACATCCTTCTGAATCTGCTTAGTGTATTCATCTCTTGGTCTCCCTCTACGATTTTTACCCTCCACGCTGCCCTCCAATACTAAATTGGTGATCCCTTGATGCCTCAGAACATGTCCTACCAACCGATCCCGTCTTCTGGTCAAGTTGTGCCACAAACTTCTCTTCTCCCCAATCCTATTCAGTACTTCCTCATTAGTTATGTGATCTACCCATCTAATGTTCAGCATTCTTCTGTAGCACCACATTTCGAAAGCTTCTATTCTCTTCTTGTCCAAACTATTTATCGTCCATGTTTCACTTCCATACATGGCTACACTCCATACAAATACTTTCAGAAATGACTTCCTGACACTTAAATCTATACTCGATGTTAACAAATTTCTCTTCTTCAGAAACGCTTTTCTTGCCATTGCCAGTCTACATTTTATATCCTCTCTACTTCGACCATCATCAGTTATTTTGCTCCCCAAATAGCAAAACTCCTTTACTACTTTAAGTGTCTCATTTCCTAATCTAATTCCCTCAGCATCACCCGACTTAATTCGACTACATTCCATTATCCTCGTTTTGCTTTTGTTGATGTTCACCTTATATCCTCCTTTCAAGACACTGTCCATTCCATTCAACTGCTCTTCCAAGTCCTTCGCTGTCTCTGACACAATTACCATGTCATCGGCGAACCTCAAACTTTTTATTTCTTCTCCATGGATTTTAATACCTACTCCGAATTTTTCTTTTGTTTCCTTTACTGCTTGCTCAATATACAGATTGAATAACATCGGGGAGAGGCTACAACCCGGTCTTACTCCCTTCCCAACCACTGCTTCCCTTTCATGTCCGTCGACTCTTATAACTGCCATCTGGTTTCTGTACAAATTGTAAATAGCCTTTCGCTCCCTGTATTTTACCCCTGCCACCTTTAGAATTTGAAAGAGAGTATTCCAGTTAACATTGTCAAAAGCTTTCTCTAAGTCTACAAATGCTAGAAACGTAGGTTTGCCCTTCCTTAATCTTTCTTCTAAGATAAGTCGTAAGGTCAGTATTGCCTCACGTGTTCCAGTGTTTCTACGGAATCCAAACTGATCTTCCCCGAGGTTGGCTTCTATTAGTTTTTCCATTCGTCTGTAAAGAATTCGTGTTAGTATTTTGCAGCTGTGACTTATTATACTGATGCTTCGGTAATTTTCACATCTGTCAACACCTGCTTTCTTTGGGATTGGAATTATTACATTCTTCTTGAAGTCTGAGGGTATTTCGCCTGTTTCATACATCTTGCTCACCAGATGGTAGAGTTTTGTCAGGACTGGCTCTCCCAAGGCCGTCAGTAGTTCCAATGGAATGTTGTCTACTCCGGGGGCCTTGTTTCGACTCAGGTCTTTCAGTGCTCTGTCAAACTCTTCACGCAGTATCGTATCTCCCATTTCATCTTCATCTACATCCTCTTCCATTTCCATAATATTGTCCTCAAGTACATCGCCCTTGTATAGACCCTCTATATACTCCTTCCACCTTTCTGCTTTCCCTTCCTTGCTTAGAACTGGGTTTCCATCTGAGCTCTTGATATTCATACAAGTCGTTCTCTTATCTCCAAAGGTCTCTTTAATTTTCCTGTAGGCAGTATCTATCCTACCACTAGTGAGATAAGTCTCTCCATCCTTACATTTGTCCTCTAGCCATCCCTGCTTAGCCATTTTGCACTTCCTGTCGACCTCATTTTTGAGACGTTTGTATTCCTTTTTTCCTGCTTCATTTACTGCATTTTTATATTTTCTCCTTTTATCAGTTAAATTCAATATTTCTTCTGTTACCCAAGGATTTCTATTAGCCCTCGTCTTTTTACCTACTTGATCCTCTGCTGCCTTCACTACTTCATCCCTCAAAGCTACCCATTCTTCTTCTACTGTATTTCTTTCCCCCATTCCTGTCAATTGTTCCCTTATGCTCTCCCTGAAACTCTGTACAACCTCTGGTTCTTTCAGTTTATCCAGGTCCCATCTCATTAAATTCCCACCTTTTTGCAGGTTCTTCAGTTTTAATCTACAGGTCATAACCAATAGATTGTGGTCAGAGTCCACATCTGCCCCTGGAAATGTCTTACAATTTAAAACCTGGTTCCTAAATCTCTGTCTTACCATTATATAATCTATCTGATACCTTTTAGTATCTCCAGGGTTCTTCCATCTATACAACCTTCTTTCATGATTCTTAAACCAAGTGTTAGCTATGATTAAGTTATGCTATGTGCAAAATTCTACCAGGCGGCTTCCTCTTTCGTTTCTTAGCCCCAATCCATATTCACCTACTATGTTTCCTTCTCTCCCTTTTCCCACCCTCGAATTCCAGTCACCCATGACTATTAAATTTTCGTCTCCCTTCACTATCTGAATAATTTCTTTTATTTCATCATACATTTCTTCAATTTCTTCGTCATCTGCAGAGCTAGTTGGCATATAAACTTGTACTACTGTAGTAGGTGTGGGCTTCCTATCTATCTTGGCCACAATAATGCGTTCACTATGCTGTTTGTAGTAGCTTACCCGCATTCCTATTTTCCTATTCATTATTAAACCTACTCCTGCATTACCCATATTTGACTTTGTGTTTATAAACCTGTAGTCACCTGACCAGAAGTCATGTTCCTCCTGCCACCGAACTTCACTAATTCCCACTATATCTAACTTTAACCTATCCATTTCCCTTTTCAAATTTTCTAACCTACCTGCCCGATTAAGGGATCTGACATTCCACGCTCCGACCCGTAGAACGCCAGTTTTCATTCTCCTGATAACGACATCCTCTTGAGTAGTCCCCGCCCGGAGATCCGAATGGGGGACTATTTTACCTCCGGAATATTTTACCCAAGAGGACGCCATCATCATTTAATCATACAGTAAAGCTGTATGTCCTCGGGAAAAATTACGGCCGTAGTTTCCCCTTGTTTTCAGCCGTTCGCAGTACCAGCACAGCAAGGACGTTTTGGTTATTGTTACAAGGCCAGATCAGTCAATCATCCAGACTGTTGCCCTTGCAACTACCGAAAAGGCTGCTGCCCCTCTTCAGGAACCACACGTTTGTCTGGCCTCTCAACAGATACCCCTCCGCTGTGGTTGCACCTACGGTACGGCTATCTGTATCGCTGAGGCACGCAAGCCTCCCCACCAAGAGCAAGGTCCATGGTTCATGGGGGGGGGGGGGGGATGATCATTCATACCACGAAGGAGGGTAGAAGAGGCACATTGGGAGACATCAATTCGCAGTATATGGCAGTCCATCGTGGAGTCATGAGATCTTCAAATGCAAGATAAATCACTAACGGAAACCCGTCGGGCCCCGGCGATTTGTGCGACGCTCCCTTATCAATCGCTTCCATTACGTCGTCAACTGTGACTTCCCATGTTAACTCCCGGTTGGCCGTGTCGTCGAGACACGCGGAGAGCGTTCCTCGGACCTCATGAAAGGCTGCCTGATCGTGTTCCACTTCTTCATAGACATGACCGTATTGTTCCACAAAGGCGTTGGCAATGTCTTTTTGCGTTGTCATACGGCGACCTTCCGGCAGTACGACCGCCTGTATTAAGGTTCTGCGGCTACGTTGTTTTTCTCTGACAGTGCGACTGCTACGGTCGCAGGTTCGAATCCTGCCTCGGGCATGGATGTGTGTGATGTCCTTAGGTTAGTTAGGTTTAAGTAGTTCTAAGTTCTAGGGGACTGATGACCACAGCTGTTAAGTCCCATAGTGCTCAGAGCCATTTGAACCATTTTTTTTCTCTGACAACGTGACACATCGGCGGTGATTCTCCACGGACTCGTTCAAAGGCCCTTGCACAGATTGCGACACTCTATAGATGGCGGCGCGTTATGGAAATTATTTGGGGCTGCGCTCGTTTTATAGCAGCACTCCGATCATGTGAAGGCACTTGTACAGAAAGTTCGCGGAGCATCGTGAAATAAAATTCCGTCGTGTGGCGCCTCCACATCATCTGCTCTCTTCGGTATGCAATTAAAGCTCTGCGCAATGCAGGCATAGCGTATTCCAGCCACCACTTCAACGTCGTCGGATATGTCGGGAGGCGCCGTAGTTTAAATTGATGTATACACAGCTGGTGTTACAGATTCCAGTGCATGACAGAAACTAATGTTCCATTTTAAAAAATTGTATCTTCTTGCTTAACTATTTGGATAATAACACAATAAACTATGTTCATAGTAAAAACAGTGCTGAGCTAGCGAATGTAATTAAGAATATACATATAAAAAATAATGCGACATTAGCGTCCTTGGTTGTAAAAAATCTTTACAATAATGTCCCAGTAAAAGAAACTATTGACATTAGTAGACGCAATCTCCTCTCCCACAACAAGATTAGTACTGCAGAGTGTACAGAACTAATTGAACTCCTAGATTTTTGTCTTAGCTTACAATTTTTTTACCTGTAATGACAAAAATTATTATCAAAGGACGGGCTTGGTATGGGTAATAGCCTCTCTGGCACTTTAGCATACATTTTTATCAATGATTTAGAATGTAATTTTTTGCCAAGTATCCACAACTAAAAGATAAAACGATTTATTATAAACGTTCGATGACATTTTATTACTGATAGAAGGTGACACCAGTGAGGTCAACACATTCGCCCAAGCAATAGCTAGCATGCACCTCAAAATAACTTTTACCACTAAAAATAGAAGAAGATGGCTCCGTTAACTACCTTGATCTCACTGTTAAGAAAGTTAAAAACAAACAAAAGTTTTCGATTTTTAGGAAACCAACTTGAACAGACAGTATCATCAATGCCAGTTCATTCCATCCTCTCCTACACAGAAAAGCTTTCTTCACTTCCATGGTTCACCGGCTCCTTTACCTTTGGACGAAAACGCAATACGTATAGAACTTAGCATTTTGAAGCAGATCGCAGTAGCTAACGGCTTTTCTATAAATGTCTATAAATGACGTCACGCGCCCCTACAGTAGGCTAAAGAAACGTTTAACGAACAGCAGGCACACACGCACCCACACACAAAAGAGAACCGGCAAAGATAGAATGAAAACCATTACTGTGAAATTTAACGGCAAAATGTCCCTGATGTCATATGTGGCGCCGGCCGCGGTGGTCTCGCGGTTCTAGGCGCGCAGTCCGGAACCGTGCGACTGCTACGGTCGCAGGTTCGAATCCTGCCTCGGGCATGGATGTGTGTGATGTCCTTAGGTTAGTTAGGTTTAAGTAGTTCTAAGTTCTAGGGGACTGATAACCACAGCAGTTGAGTCCCATAGTGCTCAGAGCCATTTGAACCATCATATGTGGCTTTCAGGTTAATAACACCCTAAAACTACGAATTGGTATTGTCAGAAAGGTGTTTCGTAAACTTAACTCGATGTTGCTTCATGAAAATGTTTCACACCGATACTATCGCAGGTTTTCTGAATCAGCCAGTCGGTTCTAACTTTAATGGTGTACTATGTTCTGCCCCCCATGTCTTTGTTCGTCCTACGTTTCTCTTCAGCTACGAAGGGACATAAAGTACAAAGTTAGACAAGTGGTCCCGCACTAAGGCCATTACAGAACACGTGTGGTGCGTTGTCAGGAGAGAGCACGTGCTCCCGGTGTCCTTCAGACGCACCTTTGCTGCTGCCCGGACAGAACGTGCGTCATAGTCTGTGAGGGAAATGGCGCAACAACTGGAAACGGACTCCTAAACTTAATAAGTATGTGGGGCAGTGCGCTCCTGGTGGGAAAAACGTCTATACTCCACACATATTCTCCTGTAAATACTGGCTGTATGTGCACTGAATAAATAAAGTGTGACGCCCCGACATAGTGAAACGATGCCGACAATTTGCCCAAGATGTGGGTGACGTCGATCCATTACACAGTCCAGATCTTGCGCTGTGCGATAGCTATCTTTTCGGGAGGATTAAAGAATATGAGGGTTGGGGGGGGGGGGAGGGAGCGGGGAGATGGAAGGGGCTAAGTGATTTTCCGACGATGAGGACGTTCGTACGGCAATTCTCAAATGGCTCCGCGTCCGAGGAGTAAACCTCTGTCGTCTAGGAATTTACAGCGACTGGGTATGTATGCTGAATAAGTGTCACGTGTCTTTGACACTATGAAGTGCAGTGCAGCATTCAGTACAAGTTAGCTGGCCTGTAAGAAACTTTTTGATTCGCCTCTCAAATCACTCAGAAGAAGTTTTTCCGAACGTGAGAATTTAATCTACCGTCAGAAATTTATATAATCTACGTAACGTATACAGGTTGTTTTTTTGGAAATTCCCGTTACAGACGTTACAATTCATGTCTTTCACTCATACACTTCTGCTTGACGAACGGAATTAGGTGCGAAGTAGTACAGTTATCGAGTAACAATTCTAAGGAAAACACAAAGTAACATCCATTTACCTCTAAAACACATTTTTTTGTATTAACAGTTCAATATTTGATGCTTATATTGTTCGAAAACAAAAAAGATCCCAGCATACTGTACGCATAAAACAGTACTGATGCATGACAACTGTGGCTCTATGTGTGTACCACAAAAGTCGTTACGGACATTGGACCAACGAAGCAGGTTCTGGTACACACTCTCTGTCCCACCTGGTCTCTTTCCAACTTTTAGCGAACCGGCCAGAACTCCAGCCAGCACATCTCCCTCTATCTGTACAGGAGTCTCGTAAATTGAGGCACTCGGTCGTAAAACATGGTATCTAAAAATTTTTGCCAATTGGCGTTTTTGGCAACGTCGGACTCCTTACAGCTGATTTCATTGGTTGGTGAAGGAGTCTGTGCGAGACGTGCACTTTGTAAGAAATTATGTTGGTATTATGTTATGGTAAGTGACAGCTGACTGCAGGTAAAACATTGTAAGTAACAAACATGGCGGCCCGACACAGTCTGTTCCGTAGTGACAAGGAACTTGAATCGAAAGTTTCGAGCGCTAACAATAATTCTGACTACAGTTCTACCTGTAATGACGAAGATGAAAGCCCAGAGTATTATCCTGTTTATGAGTGCAAACAAATCGGATGCAAATTACTCCTTAAAAAGGTAAGAACAGATGCGTTTATTTCTTAATCTGTTTGAAGTAACAGATGGTATGTACTGCACTTACCAAGTTTTACTGCCTGTTCCGTATTGAAACTTTTCAAAAACGGAAATTCTGAACGTTCCTTTCATCAAATATGAACTGAGTACGTGGGAACCAAACTTCGTAAAACATAAACACAATGCGTTATATAGAAATAATTGAAATAGGTTTTATTTTGACTCGCAAATTATAAATATATGCGAAGGTGACCACAGTATCAACTAGAGTTACCATGTTTTACACCCACTGGGTTAAATCACTCAGGATCCCTTCTCTTGCAGGTTGGGGATACGGGCACCTCCCAAGTAGCTTCAAGTTCATAGACTAGCAACAGAAGCGGGAGGCACACGAGATTTTTATTATTGTCCCTTGCACTTTTTTTTTAGAAAGAAGGCTAATGAGCTTTTCGATACAAATATTCCTTGTTTTGATTCAGAAATCAACCGCGCTCAATATCAACCAGGATTGTGAATCGGAACCATGTACCAGTAGGTCTACAACCACAGTCATGATGGAAACAATGCGGATGTAAGGTCACCTACTGCTTCTGGAAAATCTAATCCGCCTAGTAGAGTCCGTTATGCAGGATCGTCGTTACCTCTTGAACTAAAGGATACTATAGATGATCAGGAAAAATCAAACAAAAAAGGTAGAAAAAGGGAACGTGGGGTAAACTAACAGGTAAAAAAAATAAAAAATATAGAAATTTAGGTAAAAGCTATTTGTCTTATCGAGGAAACAAAAATCGACAAGCACCTCGAGAAGCAGGCCCAGATTGCCTTTGTAAGAAAAAATGTTTTTCAAAGATTGATGGAGACGAACGACACTCGGTGTTTGAAGAGTTCAATAGAATGGGAAACTACAACATCCAAAACACTTATCTATTTGGTCTAATAGATGTTTAAAAAACAGCCACAAGTACGAAAAAGAGTGGATGTCCCTCTCGAAGAAAATTTACCATTACTTACAATATCTTGGTTGAAGGGCAAACAGTAGAAGTATGTAAAACTGCTTTCCTCGACATCCACGGACTGCAAAAAAGTAGGGGGAGAGTCGAAATTTTGGTTTCAAAAAATACCAATGGCGTTCATAATCCATCATCAGATAAAAGAGGTGCACATGGGCACCACAAGAAAAAACATTCAGAAGACGATATAGAAAATGTACATTCATTTATATCAAAACTTCCCAAATACGAATGTTACTACACCAGGCGCAAAAAGATGTTTATGCCTATGGAATACACAGTTAAACATTGTTTTGAAGAATATACTCACAAGGGAACCTCCCCACCGCACCCCCCTCAGATTTAGTTATAAGTTGGCACAGTGGATAGGCCTTGAAAACCTGAACACAGATCAATCGAGAAAACAGGAAGAAGTTGTGTGGAACTATGAAAAAAATTAGTAATATATACAAACTGAGTAGTCCATTCGAAGATAGGCAACATCAAGGTGAATGGGAGTCTAGGAGCGCCGTGGTCCCGTGGTTAGCGAGAGCAGCTACAGAATGAGAGGTCCTAGGTTCAAGTCTTCCCTCGAGTGAAAAGTTTAATTTTTTATTTTCAGTTTGTGACAAACTCTTATGTTTTCATCACTTTTTTGGGAGTGATTATTACATCCACAAGAAAACCTAAATCGGGCAAGGTAGAAGAATCTTTTTACCCATTCGCTAAGTATACAAGTTAGGTGGGCCGACAACATATTCCTGTCATGTGACGCACATGCCGTCACCAGTGTCGTATAGAATATATCAGACGTATTTTCCTGTGGAGGAATCGGTTGACCTATGACCTTGCGATCAAATTTTTCGGTTCCCATTGGAAAGGCACGTCATTTCGTCTACTAATCGCACGGTTTTGCGGTGCGGTCGCAAAACACATACACTTAACTTATTACAGTTAACAGAGACGTCAATGAACGAACGGACTGATCATAACTTTGCGAAAATAAAGCAAGTAAAATTTTCGGTCGAGGGAGGACTTGATTCAAGGACCTCACGTTCGGCAGCTACTCACGCTAACCACGGGACCACGACGCTTCTGGACTTACGTTCACCTAGATGTTGCCTATGTTCGCATGGACTACTCAGTTTGTATATTTTATTAATTTTTTTCATAGTTCCACACAACTTCTTCCTGTTTTCTTGATTGATCTGTGTTCAATTTTTCAAGGCCTATCCACTGTGCCAACTTATAACTAAATCTGAGGGGGGTGCGATGGGGAGGTTCCCTTGTCAGTTCTGTTCAGAAAGTGGTAGCAGTCCTGTATCTTCAGACAAGTTCAGAAGAATATTTACAGAAGAATTTAATATAGGATTCAAGTCTCCTAATACACATTTAAGGACTGCGACTCAATGATAATTGAACTGCAACAAGCCGAAAACGATAAAAATGACGCTAAAGTCCAAGAAATTGGACAGAAAATCGAGCGACACCACCTACATGCTGCTGCCGGCCAAAAATTGTTGCAAGTTGCCACAGAGGACAAAGAAGCCCTTGTTCTAACATTTGATCTCCAACAGGCGTTGCCCATTCCAAAATTATCCACGGGACCTGCATTTTACAAAAGAAAATTGTTTTGCTACAACCTCAGCATTCATGATTGCTCCAATAACGTAGGGTACTTTTATTACTGGGACGAGGCTACTGCTAGGAGAGGAAGTGATGAAATTGCAAGTTGCATATTGAAACACTTCACCGTGAATGACATACAGTGCAAGAAACTGATATTAATATCAGATAACTGCTGTGGTCGAAATAAAAACTGGACAATAGTCGCTCTCTGGCTTAAATTATTGGCAAGTGGCCGTGTAAAACATGTTGAACATGTTTTTCCAATAGTTGGACATACTATGTTGCCATCAGATAGAGATTTCGGCTGAGTAGAGCAGTATGTGAGGAATCACATTCAGTATGTGTACTGCCGGAGGAATGGGGATAGATCTAGAAAAACGGCCAACGCTCACCTCCCTTTAATGTGTACAGAATGCAGCAGGGAGATTTCTTTCAAGTTTCTTCACTGAAGGCATTGTTTAGAGCAACGAAGAATGTAATTGCTGCGTCTGTCAAACTTCTGTTAGTCCGCGAAGAACCAATTTCTCTGACTGTTTATAAATCATATTTCGGATCTGGTGAAGAAATATCATTGAAGGTGAAAGGTCGTCCTCTTACAGAAGATTTTCTGGGGAAATTTAACGCAACTCTTCCACTGCTGTATAATACACTAATACCAATCAATAAGGAAAAATTGCCTGATGTCCTCAGCCAGTTCAAGTATATTCCAAAGGCATATCACGGATATTACACGAGTTTAGTTCCTGAGCATTAAATGCAAAATTATTGTACCTAAAAACTACTAATAAAACAATTGGTAATGCAACTTTTGGCTACTTTATTTTATTTCCAATGTGATTATCATGTTACACCACTGCACTGTAAACATCCTGGTATGATTCCATCTATGTGGTAACTGCCACGTACCAGAAGCAACATTTAACGTCAGTTGTTGTGAAACATGGTATCTGGCAGATAACAAGGTAGCAAAGTCTCAAACGTGAATGAAAAATATGGTATCTACGGTCATCTTTCCTCTGATTTTAGTTCTTATATTCGCAAACAAAATGTTATAAATGTTATGAGGAGCAGCTAAGACGAATTTACCTTTTCAGTACACATAGAATACCTGCGCAACATAATTATATGAGTTTTGTTAGAGAAAATTATTTGATATATTCCTAAAAACTTAACAGCCGATTTCCCGTAAGTTTTCATTTTGTTGGTTACCATATTTTACGACCGAACGCCTCAATTAAACTTTGCATACGTCCCCACAAGAAGTATTACATAGGAGTTAAATCCGACGATCGTGACGGAAACGCCATTGCACCACGTCGGCCTATCCATCTTTCACTATATCGTCCGTTGATACGTCTCCGAACCACTCGTGGGAAGTGGGATGGTGCACCATGACGCTAAAACCACATTTCCTGGCGAAAATCCAGTGTCATAGCTTCCCAGAAGTACGTTTTGTAGGAAGATCAAGTACGCAGGATCAGTTAGCTTTAGTGGATCTAGCTATGGGCCAATCACATGACCGTCCAGAATACCTGCCTACACGTTAATACCAAACCAGTGCTGCAGTCCCTGACCATATGTGGCACAACGGTTTGCGTCTGCCCAGACACGGCTATTTCGCGACTTCAGAACACAGTCCCTCGTGGCCTTTCACTCATCTGTGAACAGAACTCGACTGGGAAACAAGGGTGTGTCAAGGCAGGGCTTCAGGAACCATGTGTAGTAGGCAACGCGTTGTGAAAAATCGGCTGCACCCATAGCGTGTACTCTTCATAAGTAGTACGGATGCAATTGTTACTCACGCGGAATGTCCCAAACGATACTGCGACTAACACCCATTGCACGTGCAATTCTTCGAGTACTCGTTGACGGCTTATCTTCAACGCCATGCAGTACACCTTCTTCGAATTCGGGCTTGCAGCGTTCCCATTGAGCACCACAGTCCTGCCCCCTCGCAGTGAAGGTACCTGTTTCTCGGAGTCGCTAGGCGAAATTTGTGTGCGATATCTTGCTACGTTGCGGAAAACATGCGAGATACATCCTACTACCAGATCTCTCGTTACCTCGAGCTTCGCCGTATACAAGGAGCATTTCTGTGTATTCCGAAAACGTGCACCGAACCATGTTTACTGTATCACAGACGCACAGACGTTGAATAGGTCTCGAAGCAAGGCAGACGTTAAGTGACATCAGGTGACCGTCTGACGTAGCACACGTCATCCTGTGTACCGTATTGTATACGAGGACAAGCAACTCTGAACCTTCAATCTTTTTCTCACAAGGGAACATCCCCATCGCACCCCCCTCAGATTTAGTTATAAGTTGGCACAGTGGATAGGCCTTGAAAAACTGAACACAGATCGATCGAGAAAACAGGAAGAAGTTGTGTGGAACTATGAAAAAATAAGCAAAATATACAAACTGAGTCGTCCATGTGTAATATAGGCAATATTAAGGGCAGTATGAGACGAGGAGCGCCGTGGACCCGTGGTTAGTGTGAACAACTGCAGAACGAGAAGTCTTCAGTTCAAATCTTCCTTCGACCGAAAATTTTAACTTTTTATTTTCAGTTTATGTGAAAAACTCTTATGTTTTCATCACTTTTTTTGGAGTGATTATTACATCCACAAGAAAACCTAAATCGGGCAAGGTAGAAGAATCTTTTCACCCATTCGCCAAGTGTACTAGTTAGGTGGGTCGACAACATATTCCTGTCATGTGACGCACATGCTGTCACCAGTGTCGTATACAAAATATCAGACGTGTTTTCCTGTGGAGGAATCGGTTGACCTATGACCTTGCGATCAAATGTTTTCGGTTCCCATTGGAGAGGCACGTCCTTTCGTCAACTAATCACACGGTTTTGCGGTGCGGTCGCAAAACACAGACACTAAACTTATTACAGTGAACAGAGACGTCAATGAACGAACGGACAGATCATAACTTTGCGAAAATAAAGAAAGCAAAATTTTCAGTCGAGGGCAGATTTGAACCAAGGACCTCTCGTTCCGCAGCTGTTCATGCTAACCACGGGACCACGGCGCTCCTCGCATCACATATCCCTTAATGTTGCCTATCTTACACATGGACGACCCAGTTTGTATATTTTGCTTATTTTTTCATAGTTCCACACAACTTCTTCCCGTTTTCTCGATTGATCTGTGTTCAGTTTTTCAAGGCCTATCCACTATGCCAACTTATAACTAAATCTGAGGGGGGTGCGATGGGGATGTTTCCTTGTCAATAGACGTGGACGCGTTACACATCTGAACTGAAACCGTCGTAGAACGGAACAATGTTTCTGGACATGGGTTCCTATTCAAAATGTCACGTGCTCACTCCCCTATACAAGTCCTAGAAGTTTGTAATGAGAATTTCCGAACACCTTGTACAGCAGCTGCAGTCGACACTCGCACGCACAGTAGGAGCCCGGTGACATCACACCAGCAGTTTAGAACACTTGCGAGACGATATTTCCAGAGCCAAAACTTAGTTGGGCAGCGATGCAAATTCGGAGACACCCTGCTCGCAAACACAAAAGGCTCGCAAGGCAACTTGGAGCGGGGCGGCGCGGCTCGGCGCGAAGTTGTCAGTAGTTGGGTGCGGCTTCGGCCACCGCTACGGCGCCTCTCCCTGCAGCACTCGTTGGGCTGCTCGGTTAGCCGCTCGTCGATTATTAACGGGAACAGCGGCGGCGGCGAGGGCGCGCAAGTTCGCCTCGAATCGGCGCCGGCGAGGGAGAACTCCACGGCGCCTCAGCCTCCTTACCGGCTTTGAGGATGAGGCGGGCCACCGCAGACAGGTGCCTGCGATGGAACACCTCTGTGCGAATCTACACTACTGGCCATTAATATTGCTACACCACGAAGATGTGCTACACACGCGAACTTTAACCGACAAGAAGAAAATTCTGTGATATACAAATGGTTAGCTTTTCAGAGCATTCACACAAGGTTGGCGCCGGTGGCGACACCTACTATGTGATGACACGAGGAAAGTTTCCAACCCATTTCTCATACACAAACACCAGTTGACCGGCGCTGCCTGGTGAAACGTTGTTATGATGCCTCGTGTAAGGAGCAGAAATGCGTACCATCACGTTTCCGACTTTGATAATGGTCGGATTGTAGCCTATCGCGATTGCGGTTTACCGTATCACGACACTGCTGCTGGCGTTGGTCGAGGTCCAATGACTGTTAGCAGAATATGGAATCGGTGGGTTCAGGAGGGTAATACAGAACGCCGTGCTGGATCCCAACGTTCTCGTATCTCTATCTGTCGAGACGACAGGCATCTTATCCCCATGGCTGTAACGGAACGTGCAGCCACGTCTCGATCCCTGAGTCCACAGATGGGGACGTTTGCAAGACAACAACCATCTGCACGAACAGTTCGACGACGTTTGCAGCAGCATTGACTATCAGTTCGGAGACCATGGCTGCGATTGCCCTTGACACTGAATCACAGACAGGAGCGCCTGCGATGGTGTACTCAACGACGAACCTGGGTGCACGAATGGCAAAACGTCATCTTTTAGGATGAATACAGGTTCTGTTTACAGCATGATGATGGTCGCATCCGTGTTTGGCGACATCGCGGTGAACGCACATTGGAAACGTGTATTCGTCAATGCCATACTGGCGTATCACCCGGCGTGATGGTATGGGGTGCCATTGGTTACACGTCTCGGTCACATCTTATTCGCATTGACGGCACATTGAACGGTGAACGTTACATTTCAGATGTGTTACGACCCGTGGCACTACCCTTCATTCGATCCCTGCGAAACCCTACATTTCAGCAGGATAATGCACGATCGCATATTGCAGGGCCTGTACGGGCGTTTCGGTATACAGAAAATGTTCGACTGCTGCCCTGGCCAGCACATTCTCCAGATCTCTCACCAATTGAAAACGTCTGGTCAATGGTGGCCGAGCAACTGGCTCGTCACAATACTCCAGTCACTACTCTTGATGAACTGCCGTATCGTGTTGATGCTGCATTGACAGCTGTACCTGTACACGCCATCCAACCTCTGTGTGACTCAATGCCCAGGCGTATCAAGGCCGTTATTACGGCCAGCGGTGGTCTTTCTGGGTACTGATTTCTCATGCACCCAAATTGCGTTAAAATGTAATCACATGTCAGTTCTAGTATAATATATCTGTCCAATGAATACCCGTTTATCATCTGCATTTCTTCTTGGTGTAACAATTTTAATGGCCAGTAGTGTATTATTCGGCAGACTTTTAAGTACCATCTACCACATATCGCAAACTAGGATGGGTTGTGAAGCACTTTCATTCCCGCCTCTCATCACTTTTTGATGAGACTATTCTGTTCGACTGACACCCAATTGTAAATTATTTTATTCCTCGAGGAGTTTCACACCAGTCACCGACTAACTTGGTAGGATGGCTTTCAGAAGAAATACGGATAGCAACACCAGCGATGACTTAGCTGCGTGTACGAAAACTGATCGAAGTCATATGCCAAACTTGTCTACACCTGAATGAGATTTTCACCCTACAGCGGAGTGTGCGCTGATATGAAACTTCCTGGCAGATTAAAACTGTGTGCCGGGCCGAGACTCGAACTCGGGACCTTTCCCTTTCGCGGGCAAGTGCTCTACCAACCTGAGAAGGACTCACGCCCCGTCCTCATAGCTGTACTTCTGCCAGTACCTCGTCTTCTACCTTCCAAACTTTACAGAAGCTCTCCTGCGAACCTTGCAGAACTAGCACTCCTAAAAGACAGGATATTGCGGAGACATGGCTTAGCCACAGCGTGGGGGATGTATCCAGAATGAGACTGTCACTCTGCAGCGGTGTGTGCGCAGGAGAACTTCTGTAAAGTTTGGAATGTAGGAGACGAGGTACTGGCAGAAGTCCAGCTGTGAGGAGAGGGCATGAGTCGTTCTCGGGTAGCTCAGTTGGTAGAGCACTTGCCTGCGAAAGGCAAAGGTCACGAGTTCGAGTCTCGGCCCGGCACACAGTTTTAGTCTGCCAGGAAGTTTCTTGTCTACACCTATAATCCTCAAGCCAGTATACGGTATGTAGCGGAGGGTGCTACGCGTTGCAGTGTCGCTTTTCGCCTCCCTCTTCCAGTCGAGAAGGGATACAACAACTGCTGGAAAGGTTCTAATTTTTCCTTCCTGCTCTTCCCATGAGTTACATCAACGAGGACGCAATACAAGGTGTCTCAAAAGTGTTGGTCAATATTACACTCCTGGAAAGGCAGCTTATAAAACCCACCTCGGAGCAATACTATAGTGTTCGTCTTGAGTCCGTGAATCTTACCAGATAGGATTAATGGGATAACTGGAGAAGATACCAAAATAAGGCAGCACATGGCATCAGGGATTTGCTTAGAAGGAATGTAAACGTTTCGGAGATATTGATTCATCACCAGTGGCAGACCCTACAAAAGAGGCTGTGGGCGATGGGGGTGCTATTCTGTCATTCTGCGCAATGGATTAATCTGAGATGTACCCTTTACTCTGTGGCTCCTGCAAGATGCAATTTCCACCCCCACACTACTAAAGAAGTCAGACAGACGCTCCTAACGTTGTAAAGAGAAATGCCTGAAAAACTTTCAGCAATAAATATCTTCTGAAGTCGTCCGCTGTAAAGAAATGACACAAAAATTCACAAAATTTCATACGTAACTAGTGGGTTACTTGGGTACTGGGGTAGTGCTAGTTAGTGTAAGAAAAACAATCAGTGAAACGACTGGTTTGATATATATTCCTATATTATGTAGTTCAGTGATTGTTTAGGTGTTTTGCATTGTAGATCTAAACATTGAGATTATGTCCCCCCCCCCCCCCCCCCCAATCCCGCCGAACCACCTACCCGAGAAAAGTTCTAATGATATGTGCTCTTCAAAGTTTTGTTCATATCGCAGTTCGGTTAGAATAAGTCACAGTATTACTTACTAAAAGCGTCAAAGTCATCCAGCACAAAAGTCTCTGACGTTAACTGAATCTTGTACTCGACGCAGCCGCGCCACGACACGTACCATCAAGTGTCACACTCTGTGTAGAAACCTCTCAGTAGGGAAATGGTAATCGTGTCAACCCATGTGCTCTACCTCAGAATGCAAATTACTTTGACACGGAAGAACATTCACACGCGAATGTTTCCTTCCCACGTTGTCTTTAGAAATACTTTTACAGAAATCAAGCTGGCCGCTGTGACCGAGCGGTTCTAGGTGCATCAGTCCGGAACCGAGCAGCTGCTACGGTCGCAGGTTCTAATCCTGCCTCGGGTATGGATGTGTGTGATGTCTTTAGGTTAGTTAGGTTTAAGTAGTTCTAAGTCTAGGGGACTGACGACCTCAGATGTTAAATCGCATTGCGGTTTGAGCCATTTGAACCATTTGAACAGAAATCAGAAGTGACAGACCTTGATTCTACGTAAACATAGGGACAGAAGGGAAAGAAAAATACTCAGGAGTAAGGCCTTTGCGACTGCACTGTTTATACTACTATGGGTAAGAAACTTTGTAATGTTTTTTAATCAAAAAATTAAATTTTCGCTCGTTATAGTCGTTCAAATTGCATAAAGTACATTATTTCTTTCCTCACTCTTATTCACATAATACACAATTCAGCATGAACACGTCACAATTTATTGACGTGCCCTGTATTAGGAACCTACACTGATAAGCCAAAGCATTGTGACCACTGCCCACAGCACGAGTGTATACCATCTGGTGGATTTGCGTACACGTGGACGCACTAAGGAACGTATGTAATCTGAGTAGTGACGAATGGGGGATTGCCCTAGTGAAGAAATGGCACTGGAAATGGAAAAACCCACTGAGATAAGCTACTTTGCCAAAGGACTGATTATTTCCCAGAGCCTGTAAACGAGCATCTCGAAAACGTTGAAGCTGGTTAAATGTTCACGCGCTCCTGCCGTAAGCATCTGCGGAAAGAGGTAGAAGTGCAGTGAAGCTACTAATAGGGGCTAAATGGTTGGACTCTTCAAAGAACGTGGGGTTCGGTGGCTTGTATGGTCTGTAAAGTAGGATAGATGGTGATCTGTGACATATCTTCCGGAGGAGCATTATGCTGGTACACGCGGAAATGATTCGGAGCGAACAGTTCATCGTGCATTATCCAACATGGAACTCCGTAGCGGACTACCCCCAAGTGTTCCCATGTTGACCCACCCACGACATCCTCATTTACGATTGTCGTGGGCTCGATATCATCGAGATTGGACCGTCGGATGAATCACGTTTTTGCTACACCATGTCGATGGTCGCGTCCAAAAACGGCGTCATCATGGCGATCGACAGCTCGAGACGCACAGCGTGCCGCGGACGCGGGCTGGTGGAAGCTGTACTACGCCATGGGAGACCTTGTACTGCGCTTGCATCGAACCTGTGGTAGTAAAGCCAACCACCTGCATCCCTTCATGCTTCATTTCTCCCCCGACGGTGACGTCATCTTTCAGCAGTATAACTGTCCGTGTTTCAAAGCCAGAATCATTCTGCAGTGGTACGGGGAGCATGATAGTGAAATCACGTTAATGTCTTGGTAACCAAATTCATATGCTGTGAATACAGTGGTTCCCATCTGGGTCACTATTGAACGCCATCCGAACGTACACAAATGAGCGGCCAGTTATATACGGGAATTACATGACTTTTACGTAAACACCTAGTTCCGCATTGGTGCAAAGATATATATGAACCAACTCTAGAATCGATGATACGGAGGTCCGATGACGTACTGCGTCACAAAGATGGTTCATCAAGCTATTAAATAGGTAGTCATGATGTTTTGACTCGTATGTGTATGTGCCCAGCACGTTTTCTCACTTCCACTTCAAAACTGTTTCGATAATTACGAATGGAAATTTAGTAGCGCGATAGGAAATCTGTTTTACGACATTGATTTTCATCATAAGTAGTGAATTTTCGGGTCCAATGTTCTAAATATGCAACCTGTAAAGCTGTTATCGTTATTTCTCTTAGTAATAAGGGACATGCCTGAATAATATGGAACAGTGTTCTCAGTTTCTTTCCGATTATAGTTATTAGGCATCTATTCCTCTGTTGTTGTTAGCTGGTTTATCCTCGGAAGGTTTAGTCGACACTTTATTTAACTACCGAGCGGGGTAGCGTAGTGGTTAGCACACTGGACTCGCGTTCGGGACGATGACAGTTCGATCCCGCGTCCTGAAATCCTGAGTTAGGTATTCTGTGATTTCCCTAAATCGCTTAAGGGGCTCCGGAACGCCCTATGCTTGCAATGTTAAAATAACGCTTATAAATTACATCTTTCCTCACAAAGTATTTGAGGTAGGAAGTTGAACTTTTTACAGGTTATTTATTGGGATATGGGCTACAACTTAACACAGGGATTTTACAAAATTTTAGTTCAGTTATTAAAGATGAATTTATTTCAATTGTAATGAAAATTCACAATATTTTTTTGCAATTTTTTATTTATATATTCAAAAATATACAGTTTTTTGGAAAAAGGCTGTGTTAAATTATGCAGAAGATACTGTGTAACATTTACTGAAAGTTTGAAACAAATATGTTTGGAAGATCCTTAGAAAACATGTAATTAGTATGAGAAAATAAAAGTTTTGGGAATCGAGCGACAAAGATTGGATTAACTTTTTAGTGCATTCCAGGTCCATAGCATGGATTATATTCATCCTCTGCAAACTCCTCCTCCAGCTTCCTCTTGTTCCTCCTCCTGTTTACTCTTGCTTGTATTTCTAGACTCTTTACAGCCCTGTCTGCAGCCCGAAGGCGTTCCTTGTCTAAAGCAAGCATCGCTCGTACCATGTTAGAACCTATCTTCATTCCCGTATTTCTAAATACCTTGCATCTTACAATGTTGCCATCATTGAAAGTCGCAACAGCATCATACACACCAAAGTGAAGTGTTTCTATTCCAACAAATACAGTCTTGGGGATTCTCGACCATATAACACTATTTACACTTTCATTGGGGTTTTGAGTTTTTCCGTGAATACACTTTTTCAACAGTTCAGGTGCTGCTAAGTCTCTGAAAATAGGTTTTATCACCTCCATTATTGCATGAGGCGGACTATGCTTATGAGTGTACACTTCACCAGTTAGCAATCCTTTGTTATATTTACACCAACTGTCTTCTTCTTTGGGACACAAGCTATGTTGGGGATTTTCATCGTCTTTATTGTTTACAGTAATAACACATACCTTTGGCTTTCCAACATTTCTCCTTTTCTTAAAAGCCTTCAGAGGATTTCTAATAACTTTACTTTTACTCATTATTATACTTCAACAAAACAGAGACTCAAGAAACAGAATTAATTACGAATATTTTTGAGATAACGACAGAGTAAATAAACATGAAACAATCGACAATCACACCAGAGATATATATTGAACCATCACAGGTTAGCCACAACACATACTTTATCTCACATCACTAAAATGTACCTGATGAACACGGACGTTAATAATAACACCATTTTACAGCAGTTTAACAGCGCCACAGTGGGTCACGCCCATGTAGAACACATTTCAAAAAAAATTTAAAAATAGTTGTAGTCTTCGGAATTGAATAAATTATATATCTATTAGAAGGTAATAGTCTGCAGATTCAGAAAACGCAAAAAAGTAAAAATTGAACTTTTCATGATTTTGAGCCTTTCCGGAGCCCCTTAAGGAAAACGCCGAGATGATTCCTTCGAAATGGCACAGCAGAATTCCTTCTCCATTCTTCCCTAGTCCTAGCTTGTGCTCCGTCTGTAATGACATAGTTGCCGAAAGGGCGTTGAACCCTAATCTCCTCCTCTGCCTCAGTTTATTTAACTGTTTAAGCTTTGAATGAAGTATTTAAAACTGCGTAGCTTCCGTAAAATGAGAGAAGAGAGCTGGTGAAATGTACACCAACCAGATTTATATGTCTATTTCACTATTACCAGGACTAGCGTTTGCGTCCCGAAGTGAGTGTACAAGAAAAAAAAAGTCGTGTATATAGCTGGTAGAAAACAATAACAACGCTAACTCAGCATGAGTATCAGAAACGTTTCCAGAATGAGATTTTCACTCTGCAGCGGAGTGTGCACTGATATGAAACTTCCTGGCAGATTAAAACTGTGTGCCGGACCGAGACTCTAACTCGGGACCTTTGCCTTTAGCGGGCAAGTGCCCTACCATCTGAGCCACCCAAGCACGACTCACGACAAGGCAAAGGTCCCGAGTTCGTGTCTCGGTCCGGCACACAGTTTTAATCTGCCAGGAAGTTTCATATCAGCGCACACTCCGCTGCAGAGTGAAAATCTCATTCTGGAAACATCCCCCAGGCTGTGGCTAAGCCATGTCTCCGCAATATGCTTTCTTTTAGGAGTGCTAGTTCTGCAAGGTTCGCAGGAGAGCTTCTGTAAAGTTTGTGAGGACGGGGCATGAGTCGTCCTTGGGTAGCTCAGATGGTAGAGCACTTGCCCGAGAAAGGCAAAGGTCCCGAGTTCGAGTCTGTCAGGCACACAGTTTAATCTGCCAGGAAGTTTCATCAGAAACGTTACGGAAATGAAATGATCATATGACACCGATGACCTGAAGCCCCACCTGGGGTAGTTCGGCTGCCGAGTTGCATATCTTTTTCAGTTGACGCCACACCGGGCGATTTCTTCCCTTATAGCCCAGCCATGCTCTCGCCCTGTGTGCCTTCGTTGGGTAACTTCTTTGCTTTCGTTTCTGTCGCTGCTATGGATGTCATTGCTTACGTTACAGAAATTTTGTCATTTAATTGTATTCCAGCTTACCGACTGCTCCAGAGTTCCCTATCGCAGTGTTTCCACAACCTTTCCATGATTGTACTGTTCTTGCGGTTATCTGTTTGTGTTTCATTGCGCGGCTTCCCACAGCTCTCAAAGCAGCAGTTGCTAGAACAGGGCAGAGCCCTTGCTTATTTCTTTATTTCTTTATTTAGTTTTTCTCTGTCTCTTGTGTAACAATATACCTATCGTTTTCGACATTTCTACGAACTAAATAAGTCTCTTCTCAAAAAAGATATATACAAAAGAATTAAATAGAAATTTCATCTTCTTCTCTCGGAAGTCTCAGATGGAGCGGAATGAGTAGAATAAACCCAGGCGTCTTCTCGCCCTTAAAATACAGAAATAAACGCAATAAGTGAAGTTGAAACATAAAATAAGGAAAAAATACCAAGAAAACCATGTTCTCAGGGAAAGTGAAAACGGAAAATAATTAGATTCGAATTTCATTTCTTGCTTTAAAATCATCTTAATTCTACATTCAGACATATTCCTTTTATCCGAGAGTTACTCTTAGAAATTTGGCATAGTTTTTCGTACAAGTTCTTGCTTTTGAAAGCAGATGGAGTTGTGATACAATACAGATACAAAACTCGTCTAACATTAAATAATGGACTGAATGCCCCTTCAGACAGTTAACGAAATTCCATTTTGTGTTAGGGTACGGAATTACCTCCGGGTACAAAAAGTCAAAAGGAGAATGGAATTCGGGAAAGTCCATGTGATGGTTCCCATCTTGTGTCGAAAGAAGGTCCACACATGTTTAACACTGTTGCACACAAAACGATGTTCTTTCTTCATCATCGGTTAAGTTGCAGGTTGCGCACAGTCGTGAGTCCGCCAAGTGTTTGCCTTCAAGCTTGGAGTTGGTGTGCAATTTTCGATTGACTGCTCTGTACCAAGACGTTTTCGACATCGTTGCAGATCACGGGAGAGCATATTCCTCCAGATTACTGGCCATCTGTGGCTTGGGTACTTTTGGTTGATAATGTTCCTCTTCTTGTTTTCCGTCAGATTCCTATAAACTGACTTCAAAGGCGTGAGCTCCTTTTCTGGGGTGTTTGACTTGATGTAACTCAGTTCAGTTAAAAAGATTTTGACGTGAAACCGTTCATTCGGAATATGATGTGCATTAATGGGAGGTTGTACCCTGGTCGGTGCTATTTCTTTTAACAAGTGTCCTGTTAACACTGTTTGGTTGGGTCCTACCCAGTTTGTATGTGTGTAACACATACAGCGCCTGTGACTTGTTTGGGTTTAACCTCCGTCTCCTGTGGACAGTCTTAGCGTATCGTACTTGATTTTAAATACACTGAAGAGCCAAAGAAACTGGTACACCAGCCTAATATCGTGTAAGACCCCCACGAACACTCAGAAGTGCCGCAACACGACATGGCATGGACCCGACTAAAGTCTGAAGTAGTGCTGGAGGGAATTGACAACATGAATCCTGCAAGGCTGTCCGTAAATCCGTAACAGTATGAGGGGGTGGAGAGCTCTTCTGAACAGCACGTTGCAAGACGTCCCAGATATGCTCAATAGTATTTACGTCTGGGGTGTTTGGTGGCCAGCAGAAGAGTTTTTAAACTCAGAAGAGTGTTCCTGGAGCCACGCTGTAGCAATTCTGGGCACGTGGGGTGTCACATTGTCCTGCTAGGATTGCACAAGTCCGTCGGAATGCACAATGGACATGAATGGATGCAGGTCATCAGACAGGATGCTTACGGAGGTTTCACCTCTCATTAACGTTTTGGCAAATAGGCTTTTTTTTCAATTTTCGTTTATTTCGTATTCATTTGTAGCATCTTCCGGACGCGCAGTGCTGGATTGTTATGGTCTTGTAGTGTAAAAACCCTTTTTGATGCACATTTCTTGTATCATACTTCAGAATCTTGCACAGATTTGTAGACGAAGTTTACACGATGAGGTTGTTTTAAACCACACGAGATTTAGCATTCTAATTTTAGTATTTTTCACGGTAACATAATAAAGCTAAAAACGGTCTGACATTGAAACTAGTTACTACAAGATATTCAATTCTACAACTGGGTGTCTTGAATTTTTAAGATTTTTTAAAGTAGCATAGGCGAAATGTTACATTTGAGTGTCTGCCTTACTGGAAAGCAGTAATGATCAGCCACGGTGAACAGAGTTTTAATAGTTTTAATCTGTGTCAGAAGGTGAACAGGCCTTCTTCTTCCCATATCGCACCACTTGTAACCTCCCCCTCACTTATCGACGTTAATGACAGTGAAAAATTAAACCGCATGTACCTAATGGAAATTTGGGAAAAGCAATCGTCACCGAAGTTAATCTGTCGGTAAAGAGGGAGGAAAGGGTTACATCTAAATGAAAGGAAAAATGCAAATGAAACTGGTGGAAATTAATTTTGAAAAGGGGTAAAGTTAGTAAAGAAAGTAAATGTGCGGCCGTTACGTTAACAATTAACTAGCGGTAATTAGATATTTGAGATTTGGGGGAAATTACGGTCGCCAGTCCTAAGGACAATTACTATAGTAACTGAAAAAGAAAGGTAATTACACATAATTAGCACTAGAAGCGTGGCAACTGAAGGTTGACACGTGTAGTGTGAAAACTGAAAGTTTGTCAGAATTAATAAATTTCGCTGCACTCTGACTTAATTTAGCAAAAGAATTAATAAAACCGGAAAATTGAAAGTTAATTTAGTGACTGAAATTAATAAGAAGCTTTCTTTCTTAAGCACATCGAAATTCAGTAAAATACGGTTAGTCTTGGACTACCTCAACAATCATTTCAAAAGCTACTTGAATCTACGCAATTTAGAAATAAGAGATTTAGCTTTGAACTTGAATTAAATGATTCTGAACAATTAACAATAGTAAAATTTAGTACGTACCAAGCTAAAATACGGTAACAAAATTCGCACTCTTAATTTGTGCTTGTGTAATCTAAGTATTGTAGCGAATACTAAAACTGAACTTTGAAATTAAAGCAGTGAAATGGAATGATTGTACTTTAATGCTGGCGTCTGAATTTCAACGACACTCGGGTTCATTTCGGAAAAGGAAGGGATCCTGCTTGGTAATGCAATTGGGACAATGAGCAACAAAGGTTCATGCTAAGTAGCTGTAATTTTGTGACGCAACAATTTTAAAAGTTTGAATAGCTGAGGTCTGCCATACAGTTCTAAAACTTTACGTGCTTCCAGTCTTCCTTGTTGGTTGATTGAAGGTTTGAAGCCGTCGATCGAGGAGGTGGCGACAGTCACTCACTGTCGGCCGTCGCTGTTGCAGAAGCTGGATGTTGGCGCGCCTTCTTCTCGACACGGTCACCAAACGAAACGGGCTCTTGATGTGCGCCAGCTAATGCTTCCCGTCCGCGACCCCATACCAGAAACTATCATCGCAAGTCGAGCGCAATTACATGCTGCCAAACCCCGAAAGCGCGGCAACTCGCGGGAGCGTCACACAACACACCTGCTCCACTCGCTGCTCCAGCCAGACTCCCCTTCGCTGCCCACGCTCCACGCGGCAGAGTTAACACTACCAAAGATCCTACACATTTTGATTCTTCACGCGACCTATCGATGTAATCGTTCGATAGCAGTTTTCCCTAGGCAAGACCCAGCGTAAAAATACACTCCTGGAAATGGAAAAAAGAACACATTGACACCGGTGTGTCTGACCCACCATACTTGCTCCGGACACTGCGAGAGGGCTGTACAAGCAATGATCACACGCACGGCACAGCGGACACACCAGGAACCGCGGTGTTGGCCGTCGAATGGCGCTAGCTGCGCAGCATTTGTGCACCGCCGCCGTCAGTGTCAGCCAGTTTGCCGTGGCATACGGAGCTCCATCGCAGTCTTTAACACTGGTAGCATGCCGCGACAGCGTGGACGTGAACCGTATGTTCAGTTGACGGACTTTGAGCGAGGGCGTATAGTGGGCATGCGGGAGGCCGGGTGGACGTACCACCGAATTGCTCAACACGTGGGGCGTGAGGTCTCCACAGTACATCGATGTTGTCGCCAGTGGTCGGCGGAAGGTGCACGTGCCCGTCAACCTGGGACCGGACCGCAGCGACGCACGGATGCACGCCAAGACCGTAGGATCCTATGCAGTGCCGTAGGGGACCGCACCGCCACTTCCCAGCAAATTAGGGACACTGTTGCTCCTGGGGTAACGGCGAGGACCATTCGCAACCGTCTCCATGAAGCTGGGCTACGGTCCCGCACACCGTTAGGCCGTCTTCCGCTCACGCCCTAACATCGTGGAGCCCGGCGCCAGTGGTGTCGCGACAGGCGTGAATGGAGGGACGAATGGAGACGTGTCGTCTTCAGCGATGAGAGTCGCTTCTGCCTTGGTGCCAATGATGGTCGTATGCGTGTTTGGCGCCGTGCAGGTGAGCGCCACAATCAGGACTGCATACGACCGAGGCACACAGGGCCAACACCCGGCATCATGGTGTGGGGAGCGATCTCCTACACTGGCCGTACACCACTGGTGATCGTCGAGGGGACACTGAATAGTGCACGGTACATCCAAACCGTCATCGAACCCATCGTTCTACCATTCCTAGACCGACAAGGGAACTTGCTGTTCCAACAGGACAATGCACGTCCGCATGTATCCCGTGCCACCCAACGTGCTGTAGAAGGTGTAAGTGAACTACCCTGGCCAGCAAGATCTCCGGATCTGTCCCCCTTTGAGCATGTTTGGGACTGGATGAAGCGTCGTCTCACGCGGTCTGCACGTCCAGCACGAACGCTGGTCCAACTGAGGCGCCAGGTGGAAATGGCATGGCAAGCCGTTCCACAGGACTACATCCAGCATCTCTACGATCGTCTCCATGGGAGAATAGCAGCCTGAATTGCTGCGAAAGGTGGATATAGACTGTACTAGTGCCGACATTGTGCATGCTCTGTTGCCTGTGTCTATGTGCCTGTGGTTCTGTCAGTGTGATGAGGTGATGTATCTGACCCCAGGAATGTGTCAATAATGTTTCCCCTTCCTGGGACAATGAATTCACGGTGTTCTTATTTCAATTTCCAGGAGTGTATAAATAATATTTACGAAACAAACCAATTATTCATCGACACACATATATATATATATATATATATATATATATATATATATATATATATATATATATATATATATAAACAGTAAAACAATTACAATATATAAAGAGAGAGAAATGTCATATCTTGAGGTAACAAACCAAGGAAAAAAAATTATAGTACAATAGATGGAAATAGGAGGATATGCATTTCCGGCGTTACACACTCCCGCGATAACGAAGTGAAATCTGTGGCGCCCCCCTTGCATCCTCGGCATTAATAGGGGGAGAGCGGGGTGGTGAGCCCATCATCCGGGCATCTTTTGTCGCCAGGAGGGATCCCCAGTATTAAATTGATAGCAAGCCGAGTCCACCTGGGCCCGTCCTGCAGGGACTCATACAAGGAAAAATCCCTTCTCATAGTCCGGATTAAAGCCGGGACGTCCTCTTCAGGTGTCCAGTTGTCTACACACTGGAAAAGCACGACCACACTACAGCGATATGGGGACAGCAGCAAAGAGTCTATACAGTTCCATTTTCGGATGACGGAACCCCAGGGACCGATGTACAGCTCGTATCTCGTAACTGAAACCTTAGTCACATCAGTCCTCTTATGGAGTTGGTTATCTCGCATTTATGGATATGATCTATCATTTGTCACTCTGTATATTTTTTTGCTGTGTTAGACTGTAACCTCCCCCTTCCTAATTCGCCTACTGGATTGCGATGTAACTGACCGTGATCGCATATGTCTAATGAAATTTTACAGTGAATAAGGTTACCGTTATCGAAGGAGAATAACGCCGGTTAGTTGGAGGAAAATGTACAACAGACTCTTCTGCAGGAAGAATCTATTCTAAACTTAAGCTAAATATTGATGACAATTTTGAAATGGGTGGAGTATAGTGCAATTGCTCACAACCGCAGAGGGGGAAAAAAGGGACCCACGTAACATTTACTTCAAAAATCACTGATAAAGGAAAGAAAACAGTGGTTAGCTAAAAAGGAGACAATTAAACTATCGCTGCCAGCTAGGGCAATGTATGTACGGAGTCTTGAGAAAGGAAATGGCAAAGAAATTTTAGCAAATAATCACTGGCGTGGCAACAGAAGGTTGTCACGCTTTTCCACAGCACAACAGAAAGCACTGAGTCTGCACTTACTTATTCTGAAATACTAAATTTTGGAATTAATGTTAAATGAAATTATTGTTTAAATAAATGACAGGCTTAAATAGAAATTTGTTATTTAAATAAAATGACTTTCAGTAACATCAGTGTAACGTAATGCAAAATTACCAAAAGGGCAAGCAATTTACTTCTTGTTACTGAGAGATTGAACTTAATTTACTTTACGAAAATGATAAATTGGTTTTACTTTTAAAATAACAACAATAAAATACATACCAAGCCAGCATAAGTCACTCGCTGAGATAAATACCGAATAAATGAAATTGCGCACTCTTAATTTGTGTAGTATCTCTAGTTATTAGTCTTCCCAGTGAAATTTTACTTTACTTTAGCCTCTGTTATACAATACAAGAGTGAACAGTTACTGAGGCAGAAAATTTAGACTACAACTGGCAGAAAATAGTTAATCACTTTTCATATTCTTATGACACTCAGTGATTACATGGAAAGGAAAGCCACCCTGCTTGGTAATAATGTCTGAGGACAATGACAACACATGTGCCTTACAAGTTTCAACTACTGCAAGTTATTATTCAAGTTATTCATACATCGTGCATGAAATGTTGGTGGGCAAAGCCTCTACATTAATATATTGGCCAGTTAACAGTCTTACGATGTTGTAGCTGTGCGGACGACGAAGAATGTAGCGGACGACAATGCTGCGCTGCCGTGGTGTTGTTGTTATTGCTGCTCCTGCTGTTCGATGAGAAGATCCCCGAGTCATCTCCAGAGCAACGGATAATTATGGGAATGGCAATAGTTGGAATTGGAGATTCTACCGCCCGTCCACTCCTACCGTGCTCTCAATACTCGCTGGTTAACAAATCGGGCGCGTCTACATCGGCCCGAGCATAGCTGCACCCCACGACGGCGAGAGCGCACTCTTTCATAATTCAAGCTGCTCTGCTTGATCTCTGCTCGCAGCGCAAAGATAAACACCACAGCTACTGCCATTTTGTCGTTTCTATCGATACATTTCATTATTGGCTATTACCCAGCAATTTACAATATTTTTATTATAATTACAATCAATTATATACAGTCAAAATTAAATACTCTAGTACATCGATAACGTATTAAATATAGTTTCTGTAATACAGCTTACAGTGGTCAACGAATAATAAACGGCGAAACTTTTGGTTGGTGTATAAGGTATTATATCTGCATTTTCGGTGTTACAAGACTATTACGCCTTAGTTTATCAGTACGGAACTGGGTTCAGGTTTCTTGCAATTGCAAGGTTAGCCCCAACGGCATTTCAGCCATCGACTTAACGTGGGCTTTATTTCACACAAATCAGGTGGCCCGCGGCAATGAAGATCCTAGTCAGGCTACAGTACAAAAGTGGCGGCAAGCAACTCAAACACTTGCATCAGTATGATATTCTACAAAAATCGCATACAATCTAGCTCAGGTGCGTAGCAGCGTGAGAACGTGATTCGCTAACAACGACAACAACACAGATAACTACGCTTACGTTGACAGCACTTACGTCTTCAGCGTTCACTGATTCGCCAGAAACAGGGAACACAAGTCTCCTACACTATATGCTGTTTCAAGAGACTAGTAACATTTTTGTCCCGTCGGTAGCTGAGTGGCATTAAGAATACAGGACACAACACATCTCTGCAACATCACAGTCACCTGACACCACTCTCAGAAAATGAAATGCTCGGGCACTGAATAAAGAATCAATATAAGGTACACGATCGCGGTTAACTACAGGAATCTTCTTGCGAGTGTGCGTGCCTCTATACAGTCCTACTCTGTGAGGAAGCTTGATGACATACAGAAAGTAACCTTAGCCAACGTCTACATTACGTCAAAGGTAAACTCTGTTGCGCAAGTGCTACCGGTTCCAAAAGAATCGTGTCAGCTTCAGACCTCTCTGTTTCACGATGGTATATCCACTGAAGCGCCAAAGTAGGAGGTAAATGCTTGCTTATTCAAATACAAAGATATGTAAATAGGCACAATACTGCGCTGCGGTCGGCAACGCCTATATAAGACAAAAAGCGTCTGGCGCAGTTACTGTTGCTACAATGGCAGGGCATCAAGATTTAAGTGAGTTTCAACTTGATGTTATAATCGGCGCAAGAACGATGGGACACAGCGTTCAAATGGTTCAAATGGCTATGAGCACTATGGGACTTAATTTCTGAGGTCATCAATCCCCTAGAACTTAGAACTACATAAACCTAACTAACCTAAGGACATCACACACATCCATGCCCGAGGCAGGATTCGAACCTGCGACCGTAGCGGTCGCGCGGTTCCAGACTGTGGCGCCTAGAGCCGCTCGGCCACCTCGGCCGGCCGCACACAGCGTCTCCGAGGTAACGATGAAGTGCAGATTTTCCCGTGCGAGCATTTCGCGAATGTACCCTGAATATCGGGAATCCTGTAAAACTTCAAATCTCCAACATCGCTGCGGCCGGGAAAAGATCCTACAAGAACGGGACGGACGACGAATGAAGAGAGACGTTCAAAGTGACAGAAATGTAGCCATTCCGTTAATTGATGAATATTTCAATTCTGGGCCATCAACAAGTGTCAGCGTGCGAACCATTCAACGAAACATCATTGATATGCTCTTTCGGAGCCGAAGGCCCAGTCGTGTACTCCTAATGACTGCACGACACAAAGCTTTACACCTCGCCTGGGCCCTTCAACGCCGACATTGGACTGTTGATAACTGGAAACATGCTGCCTGGTCGGATGAGTCTCGTTTCAAATTGTATTGAGAGGAAGGACGTGTCGGGTATGGAGACAACCTCATGAATGCATTGACCCTGGACACCAGCAGGCAACTGTTCAAGCTGGTGGAGGCTCTGTAATGGTGTGGGGTGTGTGCAGTTGGAGTAATATGGGATCGCTGATACATCTAGATAAGACTCTGGCAGGTGATTCGTACGTAAGCATACTGTCTCATCACCTGCATCCATTCATCATGTCCATTGTTCATTACGACGCACTTGGGCAATTCCAGCAGGACAATGCGTCAGGCCACACGTCCACAATTGCTGCGGAGTGACTCCAGGAACACTCTTCCAAGTTTAAACACTTCCGCTGGCCACCAAACTCCTCAGACATGCACATTTTTGAGCATTCCTTAGATGCCTTGCAACGCGGTATTCAGAAGAGATTAATACCCCCACGTACTCCTACGGATTTATGGACAGCCCTGCAGGATTCATGGTGTCAGTTCTCTCCAGCACTATTTCAGACATTAGCTGAGTCCTTGCCACGTCGTGTTGTGGCACTTCTGCGTGCTAGCAGGGGCCGTACACAATATTTGGCAAAGGTACCAGTTTCTTTGGCTCTTCAGTGTACATGAATGTAACACATAATATTGTACCATAATCTCTAACGAGTTAGTATAAGTAAGCATTGTGGTGTTTAAGCGAAGAATATACATAAAATATCTCCTTAAAATAACATAACTAATTTTTAAAAAAGCTTCATGCTGTCATTTGGCTGTCTGGTGCACAGATGTATCTTCATCCGGAATCCCGAAGGCAATTGTTACTCATATACTGTGCTACACTGGTACATCACAAATTTCTTAACGTGGCTGCCGAAGACTTCCGTCATAAGAAGTCATCATCTTTCTGCAAGCGGCCTTGTCAAAGAGGGCGGAGGAGAGGACAGAAGTTCAGGGTACTCTTTGGCCCTTGAGGTGGGAATCTGTCCAAAAAAGGCGGATGAATCAACAATGTTCAACAGTATGAGGATGCAGAAGACCAATAATTCGTATAAACAGGACATGAGGCCTGCAATTGAAAAATCGTCATGATGGGCTCTCCGTTGCCGAAAATGTCTACAAGCGTCACCTATTCGGATATCCATGCAGGGACTGCCAAGGGGGAAGTAACCTTAAGAAAAGATGGATCACACGACGAAGGGATGACATTCTACGAATCATCGCGTAAAATGACAGAAATTTTAATGTAATAGGGAATCTATAAAACCTCAAAACATAAATTCATAGGCTCAATCTAGATATAGCGAGGGTATTATCATGGGGGACTGAACACTGTTGTAGGAAAGGAGCAGAAAGAAAGAGTTGCTGATATTCTAGGCATTATAATTGAGAAAGAATAAAGACTATTTGAGGTCTGTAACAAATTTGAGGTGGTAATAGCGATTAATCTGTTCAAGAACCAATATAAAAATAGGTATACTAGGTCCTGGAGACAAGGGAATATTCCAGCTGGATTATATAATGCTCAGACAGAGATTCCGAAATCAGATATCGGATTGTAAGATGTACCCAGGAGCAGATATAGACTCAAATTATAAAAATGGTTCAAATGGCTCTAAGCACTATGGGACTTAACATCTGAGGTCATCAGTCCGAAAGACTTAGCACTACTTAAACCCATCTAACCTAAAGACATCAGACACATCCATGCCCGAGGCAGGATTCGAGCCTGCGACCGTAGCGGCAGCGCGGTTCCAGACTGAAGCGCCTAGAACCGCTCGGCCACAGCGGTTGGCTCTCAAATTAAAATTTTGCAATAATGAAGAGTAGGCTGGAGTTCGAGAGAATCATCCGGGAGAATCAGTGTGGAAGGAAGCGGGATACTGAAGTACTGAGGAATAGTGAGACGCGTCTGAAGTTCGCTAAGCATGTGGTTTCTGCAGTAAGAAATACCAGAATAGGCAGTTCCGTTAAAGACGAATGAATATCTATAAAAATGACACAGTCACAGATTTCTGTGAGTGGGACATCCGCAATTGTTATTCAAATTTTTCGTAACTGAAGCTTCCGCTACAGTTCTACAAATTTTGTTGCACTGAATCTTACACAACTCGGTTTCGTGGTCGCAGCCATATATTCAGGTACAAATGAAAATTAAAAATGAAACCGTATATTTGAACAGTAAGGCCCATGAGAGGCAAAAAATATATAAACAGCTACATAATATCTAAAATCAGTACGGAGTGCACCTGTCCAAGTTTAGTTAAAAGGCATGGCAGCAGCACTAGATGCCTCATCAGGAGTATGGAAAGGGGCCACTTCGTTTCCAATATACCTGACTTTAGTCAACCATATGTTGCAAGCGCCGCCGAGAGCCTAGAGTCTAAATAAACTCAAATAGGGTCAATTAGATGCTATGAGATAGGCTAGTAGTTACAAAATAACTTCACTTACGGAAGGCCAACCGATACCGAATCTGACAGCGTTGTCACTAATAGGCAGCATGTAAATTGACGTAACTACAAAGAACGCAAACACTATTCAAGTATCGGTTGGTACATGGAACACGCTGCCGCTTTCTACGACTCATTGGTGTCTGGTAGATGTTCAGGTCGAGCCTTTTTTCAGAAGTGTAGCCATTTAGCTGCGGATACGTCAATAGTATTTTCGTTTCTTATAGTTATGTCCTTTGGATGTCGCACTAACAGAAATTTATGTTACTTGAGGCCTATCAAGGACAGTGGAAGATATTTTACTTATTTAATTTGCGACGTAAATTAGTAAAATGTAGTGCAGATATAAAATAACAGTTGGTTGGGACATAAGCTTATCTCAAAGTATGTTTTCGCTGTGTTTAGATCTATGAAATAACAATAAGATGTGTACGTTAATAATCTAAAACTGTGGTAGAGGAATGGTTTTTACATGAACTTTTCTTTTGTAAACGAAGAGATCGATACCCACTGCTACCATAGGATTCCAGATGTGTTTTGGTCTTGATTACATTAAAAGACTTATAAAAAAATAGACCTTGATCTCTCGAAAAAGCTTGTGAAGCGCATCATACTAGAGCAGTGGCTGTAACATATAAGAATATATTGGAATCGTGTATATTCTGTGATCAGTTGTGTGCATGTGTGCCTTCCTTGGGAGTTTGACGACCTGTGTCACAGCGGTAACGTCTGTGAAGAGAAATCGTTGCGCTTGGTCGTTACATGACTAATAGAACAGCGAAGCAACTAATGAGAGGAAGTGCGGATAAGCCTTTCACCATCGATGAAACATCCTGAACCTAAAGAGGCTGATGAGCAGGAGCTTTATAGTCCCTTCAAAATTTACAGTCGTCAGTTAAGTTTATACAAAGAGCGAAAATAAGTAATGAAATGCATTTTTTTTTTTCAGGAAGCGTTTTCGTTCTACTCAGGATTCAAGCTCACCATGTTATTAATCACGATATTGACTACAAAACCCTGTCTTTAAATTTCATCTGCAATCATTGCAACGGCCTTACGCCAATCTGCTGCGAGGTCCCTTACGCCTGCATGCCACCATTCGACAGCTCGACGTTGGATCCAAAGTCTCGCTGCAGCAGTAACCTCCCCATCATCCATATGCTGCTTCGCGCAGTGTGTCTCCTGCACTGGGCCAAACAGATAGGTGTCGGAGGGTGCGAGATGCGGGCTGTAGGGTGGATGACAAAGAACAGTCCAGTGAAGTTTTGGAAGCTCCTCTCGGGTGCGCAGACTTGCGTTGTCATGGAGAGGAAGAAGTTTGTTTACATTTTTGTGGCGACGAATAAGCTGATGTCGTCTCTTCAGTTTCCTGAGGGTAACAGTGTGCCCTTCGGAGCTCATCGTTGCTCCATGAGAGAGGATATCAGACAGAATATTTTCTTCAGAGTCCGGGAGACCGTGGTCATGACTTTACGGGCTGAGGTAGCGGCCCCTTACTTTTTCTTTGGAGGAGAGGTGGTGTGGCGGCACTCCGTTTTGGTTCCGCTTCGACTTTATTTTTAAAAAATTTTCACAATGTCTCGTAACACACAAGGAACTCCTCAATTCTTTGCTCTTTATGGTCTTCTGTTAGGCGGCGAAGAACCCAGCGGGCACACTCCTTTGAGTAATAATGTGTCTGCGGTACCAACAAAGTCGTCCAGTTGAGCAGCGAGGTGCCTCATTGTGATCCGTCAGTCACCTCGAATGAGAGCGTCTGCACGTTCCAACACTGCATGTTTCACAGCTGCGTGTGGCAGGCCAGCAAGCAGGGGATTGGACAGGATTTCACGACCTTGTTGCAATGATGACAGATGCCTCGTCCCACAACTATGCTTTTTTTTCTATGTCAGGTAACTGTAGATATTCTGCAAGTGCTTATTAATATCTACGATGCTCTGGTTTTCCGCGAAAAGAAACTCAGTGAGAGCTCTCTGCTTGTAACGCACCTCCTCTGCACACGCCATTTTGAAACCTACGTGTAGTGCCGTTAGTTATCGCTACTTCTTGAAATTGTAGGGGCTGCAGCGAGAATATCCCACAGCAAATTACGCATTTTTCCAACGGAAATTGGCCGAGAAAAAATGTGTTGCATTAGTTGCTGAAGGCCCCTCGTACTTCTTTCCGATTTATATTATCTATTTAAAGATGACACATCATGGAGTCAACAGCTATGAACAAATGGGAATGCATCAACATCTTTCTGTCCCAGGATGGGACCTCCAGTCGCAGCCCCTACTGGCTATTGCCGTAATGCAGTTGCCCCCTCGCACATCTAGAACGGACTTGCATCTGTTGCGCCTCACCCCGCGTCTCTCGGGAGCCCACAGATCATTGCGGCCCGTGTTATTTCATTCCCGCCGTAATGGCCGGCCGCTACGCCAGGTGTCATTCCCTGGAGAGCGGGGCAGCGGTGGGGCGCCGCGAAATGGGATGTCCCGCACGTCTGGAGCGCCGGCAGGGCGGCCGCGCCGTCTTCGTTAATGGAATTGTTGCCAAAACGCCCCGGGGGCGGCGCCGACCCCTAATGCGATTTATGCCACGCACTCGCAGTTTGTGGGGAAGCCGGACGGAGCAGGGGGACGCCTCTGGCGCTGATGACGCTCACGCTGGCGTAGACTGAAAGTTTGCGCCGCTGTTGCGGGGTTAAGAGCTAAGACAAGCAGCTCTGAACCAGCGAAGTACAACAAGCCGTCAAGAGGTTAAGCAAGTGTACACCTAAACACATTTTGTAGGCCGCTAGCGACGAAGAGTAACCTCAGATTTTCGTGGATGATGTAGGTAGCTTACTCTGTCTCTAAAGGGTCTGCGGGAATATTCACTAAGCTGGCTAAAAGAACGTATGAGTGGGATTTATTTTTACAACTACGACCTCTTTTCCACTATGGATAAAATCAAATATTGAGTCAGATCTTGTTTGGATTTCAATGTAGTACAGACTGGAAAGGCGCTTTCAGTGTTCCTAAGTGTAAAACTGCACCAGTCTGTATAAAATATAAACTAAGAAAGTCTTATGCATCGGACTTCTTGTATAAAAAATTCAGAGATTACTTGCAACGTCAGATTCGAAAAACAATACCGAGCTTTTCTATGGTTACCTCCATCGTCGTCGTCAGGGGCTAAGTCTGTCATGAATCTTAGGAGGCTGCCAGTTTTGTACGAAGAGGACGGCATCTGACTGGTTGGATTACGTCGTGATAAAATCGCGGGAGTTGCACGTACTGAGGTAGAGCACTCTATGTCCATACATAATGTTTGCACTCTCTCTGCAGTGTAACTTGCAGCGCGATCTATCGCATCGGACGGTAAACTACGACAGGAATTCATTTGTGGTTTTTCTCTGCCGGGTACACGCTTCCATGCGTTGATAAGTTCATATAGCCGTTTATTAACGGTGTTTTCATATAGTCTAATTTCAACTGCTTACTTGATCACAGAGTCCCAACAGTTCTATACATACGCTTCTCTTTTCCGCAAACAAACTTTTGTATTTAACAGGCTCTGCCCTACCACAACGGATTGTTCGAAATTTTTGTATTTAATGTGATGTGGAGAGTCAACATAGGCTCAAACCCAACAAACCCCCTTCCGTCGCCTCTTCTATCGTCGCATCTGCCTCACCTCTTTCTTCAGTATGGTCTTCTAATCCATCCACTCCCGTCGTGTCTATCAGCGTCTTAATCGATACCACCTCCTTCCCCTTACTCGGTGTGGCTACCTACCCTCCTTCTCTGCCGAAGACCAGCTCCTTAACCTTGTCCACGTTCTCTCCCTCCAGCTTAACTCCCCTCGACCTCCAAACTGCCTACGACAGCGTATGGCATCCCAGTCTTCTCCGTAAACTCAAACCTACGCCCTGCCTATCAATTTTGTCCGTCTAGTCGCTTTCTTCCTCTCACTCCGTCTTTCCTATGTCACCCTCCACGGCACCAATTCCCGTACCTTTCATCCCACTGCTGATGTCCTCCAGGGCTCCGTCCTCTCCCCTCTCCTCTACCTCCTGAACACCGCCAATATACCCAAGCTACCTCCTCCTCTACACCTCCTCCTGAATGCTGATGACAGCGACTTCCTGGCCCTCTATCCTACCCTTCAACGGTCCCAAAGCACACTCCAAACCCACCTTGACCAGTTTACCACATGGTGTAACCAGTGGTTCCTTCGTATCAACCCCTCCAAAACCCACGCAATCATAATAGGCCGCACCACCCGCTTGTTACGTCTCCGCGATTTCTATCTCATCATTTATGTTCGTCCCACTTACGTCACCCCACCCTGAAATACTTTGGCCTCACTCTCGACTGGCACCTCACCTGGACCCCTCATCTCCTGACCATCCAGCACAAAGCCCATTCTGCCTCCCGAAGCTCCTGCCTGGATGGACATGGGGTTTGCATCCTTCCACCATCCTCCACATCTACAAATCCCTTCTTTCCCCCACATGACTACTGTATGAGCTCATTCCTATCGCCCAACTCCTCCTTTTCCTCCAACATCACTGCATCCTTCACACTGTCCACAGGATTGATCCCCCCACCCTCTGCTTTCCTCCTTGTTCTCCAACCCCTGCCCATCGCCATGCCTCTATTGCCATATCCCTCCCTCTCTCCACCTCCACACCCACCATCTCCTTCAGTAGGGCAATTTCCAGCACCTCCCACTCCTGGATGTTGAACTTTGCCCTGACATCTACCCTTCCTTCCAACTGTAACCTGGCCTTGTTCCCCCCTCCTGTGGGCCCCCTTTACCTTACCCCTTCTTCTCCCAAAGTGGGTTTCCCTCCTTACCCCCCGAGTCCCTGCACCGCCTCCTCGACTGGTTTCCCCCCACGTCCTTCCCTCCCCGGCCCTCTTTGGTCCGTCCCTCATCCATCTCTCACCTCTCTTCCCCTCCCTCGCTTCTTCCATTCTCCCTCGCCTCCATGCCCGTGACAGATCCTCTCATTTGCTCATCGTCATCAGTGTGCCATGTCAGTGTTGTGTTTGGTGCCATTCTCCCATGCATCAAGAGCTGTGCTTTTAATTGTGTGCTGGACTTGTACATAGTGTTACTGCCAGTGATTGGTATGTGTTACACCGTCCATCGATACTTTTTGCTCCTGTCATCCTTTTCCTTGTGTTCTTTAATTGTCCTAGAGTGTGAATTTTTTGTGTGTGCCAAATTTTTACGGTTTTTATCTCCATTTTACAGTCACCCCTACCTTTTGTCTGTTCTCTTCCGTACTGTTCCCCCTTTTTATATAAATTTACGCCATATTTTCTCCTTTTCGTAAATTTAAATGCCTTCTATTGTATAATTACTGTCTTTCGGCTGAAAAGCAGCGCATATGCTGCTGGCAGCCTGCCCCAGATGGGGAACTGAAATACATCAAAGAAAAAAAAAGGCAACATAGTGACTGGCAACACTCCTATGCGTACGAACTGGTCTTCATATTTTTGCACTTTCACAACTAATGTTATAAATACTTGGCACTCTAAGACTGAGATTATGTGTAGTGGGTGACAACATTTCTTTAATTTTCTTGGATAGCCGGAGGGCTAGTCCGATTCCTCGTCTGTTTAAGTCTCTACCTATCTAAATAACTGTTTTACCACAGAATGGAAGCTGCGCTACATGTTGGTCCTCCTGGCTTGACTGAACAGCGTTGCACTTGGTTTCCTCAACAGAGCTGACCTAATATTACGAACAGAATACCAGTTCGTCCTATACACCAGCATCAGACGATTAATCTCAGAGCCGAGTGATCCTTGTCCGAAAGAGTCCTTCGTCTCTGCATTATGTTGTGCAGCATAGCTCTCTTCTCAGTTGCATTGTGAAATTCACACCATTTAGGTGCAGATCTATATGCAGTGGTTTTCTATACTCAGAATGGCCGAGCCATCCATCTTATTTTTCTTCAACCAACACATCTATGAAAGCTAGCTTCAAAACAAAACAAAAAATGTTCAAATGTGTGTGAAATCTTATGGGACTTAACTGCTAAGGTCATCAGTCCCTAAGCTTACACACTACTTAACCTAAATTATCCTAAGGACAAATACACACACCCATACGCGAGGGAGGACTCGAACCTTCGCCGGAACCAGCCGCACAGTCCATGACTGCAGTGCCTCAGACCGCTCGGCTAATCCCGCGCGGCAAGCCAGCTTCCCTTCGTCGTCCATCTCCATTGAAAATCTCACTTTTGGACCTCACTGCCTCACTGTCAAACAGCCAGATTAAAAACAAGTGATAAGTACACCTGGGGAAGTACGACTGAAGTAAGGGAGCACTTTTCAACACTCGTTTTTCAAAAGCCTCCATGAAAAAATTAGCTATGTTCAGTGTAATTTTGTTAAGTATGTGGGGAAAAGACCCACTGACTCTAATAATATCGCAGTCCTACCGCAGCAAGAACAACTGTATCTTTGCCAGTTCATTTCCCTGTAGTACGCGCTCTATGCTGCACGCATTGTGCATGCGCTGCGAGAATAAAGGTATTCATAGCAAGTGACGGGAGTGCGAGTGATTGTTTATTGTCGTAATTACCATGCCCGTTCCCCAATACCTACAAGCACTTTGCCAGCCTGTATGTAGGAGCACCGATATCCCTAACGATCGCCGTGAGTAGTGCGCCAGTTTTATGTATTTTAGGCAGAACATACAACCTGGGAGGCCCAGGTACTTTTGACCTTAACTTCTTCACAGGTTCGCCAGAGAGGACAGAGTTCTTTAGTAGCTTCCCTGTCATCCCGCCAAGTGATTACGTGGGAACCCGTCTGAGAATCGGGTATGTGCCTTCTTCCAATAACTGACCCACTTTCATCAGTCCGGCCCCGGCAGCTGAGTGGTCGGCGTGACAGACTGTCAATCCGAAGGTCCCGGGTTCGATTCCCGGCTGGGTCGGAGATTTTCTCCGCTCAGGGACTGGGTGTTGTGTTGCCCTAATCATCATCATTTCATCCCCATCGACACGCAGGTCGCCGAAGTGGCGTCAACTCGAAAGACCTGCACCAGGCGAACGGTCTACCCGACGGGAGGCCCTAGCCACACGACATTTCATTTCATTTCAAATGATAATTCCTAGCACTGAGAATTGCTCGAAGTGCGTCGAAAACATTAGTGCGACCCATCCTAGAATAATGTGCTACCCGTATTAGATAGGACTGTCAGGGGATATTGAACATTTGAACATACACAAACGAGAATAGCACGATTGTTCAAAGGTTTTTCCGACCAATTAGAGAGCATGACGAAAATACTGAAAAACCAGAGCTGACATTCGCTTGAGGACAGACGTCATTGTTCCGCGAATGCCAAATCCAATACAAAATTATACAAATTAAAGTACGCGCGGAGGACTTCAGGCAATCATTCTTTGCAAGCTCCATACGCAAATGCAATAGCAAGAAGCTCTAATAAGTGGTACCTTAGGAAGTACCGTCCTCCATGGACATACCTTCCTTCGTGGACATCATAGTGCCTCACAGAGTATACAGTGTGTCTCAAGAGGAGTAGTTAATATCCAGAGATATGGCAGGAACGATCATTCGAAGCACGAAAGTCTGGCAAACAGTAAAAAGCATACCCGAGCTATGAGGCACTACCTCGATACCACGAAAAAAAATCTCTTCTGCTTCTAGGCGGCTTTGCTTCCCATATTTTGAGAGGAGGTAGTATGCACTATAAGCAAAAAGAAAGACACGTTTATAATGGGTTCTGAAATGCATGCTTAAAGAACTATTATCGTTTGTTCATCTTCATTACTGAACAAAGGAATGCTCAAAGTTCTATTAATGTATGCATTTTCGAGTGCACGTTTACAGGACTTTTTCCTTTGAGTGATTGTTCCTGTCATATCACTGAATATTGGCAACTCCTCCTGGGTAGATGTAGAAGCGCAATGTACACGCTGGGAGATAAAGCCGGATATCAACCACCACCAGGATAAATGTACGAGGGCAGTTCAATAAGTAATGCAACACATTTTTTTTCTGAAACAGGGGTTGTTTTATTCAGCATTGAAATACACCAGGTTATTCCCCAATCTTTTAGCTACACAACACTATTTTTCAACGTAATCTCCATTCAATGCTACGGCCTTATGCCACCTTGAAATGAGGGCCTGTATGCCTGCACGGTACCATTCCACTGGTCGATGTCGGAGCCAACGTCGTACTGCATCAATAACTTCTTCATCATCCGCGTAGTGCGTCCCACGGATTGCGTCCTTCATTGGGCCAAACATATGGAAATCCGACGGTGCGAGATCGGGGCTGTAGGGTGCATGAGGAAGAACAGTCCACTGAAGTTTTGTGAGCTCCTCTCGGGTGCGAAGACTTGTGTGAGGTCTTGCGTTGTCATGAAGAAGGAGAAGTTCGTTCAGATTTTTGTGCCTACGAACACGCTGAAGTCGTTTCTTCAATTTCTGAAGAGTAGCACAATACACTTCAGAGTTGATCGTTTGACCATGGGGAAGGACATCGAACAGAATAACCCCTTCAGCGTCCCAGAAGACTGTAACCATGACTTTACCGGCTGAGGGTATGGCTTTAAACTTTTTCTTGGTAGGGGAGTGGGTGTGGCGCCACTCCATTTATTGCCGTTTTGTTTCAGGTTCGAAGTGATGAACCCATGTTTCATCGCCTGTAACAATCTTTGACAAGAAATTGTCACCCTCAGCCACATGACGAGCAAGCAATTCCGCACAGATGGTTCTCCTTTGCTCTTTATGGTGTTCGGTTAGACAACGAGGGGCCCAGCGGGAACAAACCTTTGTATATCCCAACTGGTGAACAATTGTGACAGCACTACCAACAGAGATGTCAAGTTGAGCACTGAGTTGTTTGATGGTGATCCGTCGATCATCTCGAACGAGTGTGTTCGCACGCTAGGAGTCACAGCTGTGCACGGCCGGCCCGCACGCGGGAGATCAGACAGTCTTGCTTGACCTTGCGGCGATGATGACACACGCTTTGCCCAACGACTCACCGTGCTTTTGTCCACTGCCAGATCACCGTAGACATTCTGCAAGCGCCTATGAATATCTGAGATGCCCTGGTTTTCCGCCAAAAGAAACTCGATCACTGCCCGTTGTTTGCAACGCACATCCGTTACAGACGCCATTTTAACAGCTGCGTACAGCGCTGCCACCTGTCGGAAGTCAATGAAACTATACGAGACGAAGCGGGAATGTTTGAAAATATTCCACAAGAAATTTCCGGTTTTTTCAACCAAAATTGGCCGAGAATAAAAATGTGTTGCATTACTTATTGAACTGCCCTCGTATGTGTCAGGTCAGTGGTGGATGTTATTTGAGGTCACACAGAAGAAGTGTGCCACAAATTATACACAGCAAATAGTCTCCCTAATCTACCAATGAATTTACTTGAAATGCTCTCGGTCCTCAGATATGGAATACACCAGGACACCAATTCAAATGGTCACAATAAAACAGACGCATCGACGCAAAACACTTCCATTCAAACTGGGGCAGGGCATTATATTGTCCACGATCAGCCTGTCTGCGTAATTACCTGTGAATGAACGTTTACACTTACACCTCTTTCTAAGAACTCTTCCCAGTTTACTACTCCTTTACCCAACATACCTGAGTGCACCGATATCACTGTCCTACCTCTTCCTGCTAGCTTCCAGTATCTAGCCTACGTACAATAAACACGAATTAGGAAACTTACCACACTGCAGGACTTTAATCAAGTACTTGATGAAAAAACACGTGTCTGTTCGCTACCACAACTATTTCACCTACAGACACCTAAAATCCTTGTCAACCTGTACAAGCCCATGCGCTCTACTATCCGTATCTCAGCAAAATCCGGAAATCTTACTTTTCCTTAAACCCAACAGACGTTCACATCAGTGTTCAACAAGGTCCTTGAATCCATCCATCTCCCAAACTACTCAGAAACACCTACACCTGCACTTTCTTTTTCCTGTCACACATTTTCTTAAGGTATTGATTGCGCTTGTAACTGCTCCTCCCATTATTTAGCTGATCGACAAAATACAACTACAAACAACAAGAGGTTAGCCTAGGACGTTTCTGTTGGCCACGTCTACCAATCAGACGATATAGGATACGATCACGCAAAAATCGTTTTGAGAAATGCGTGTTGATGAGGCGAAAGAGGAGGCGAGGGGGCAGAAGAAGGGAGAGAGTCATGGTTGGGGTGGTGTAGGGATTGGGTCATTCCGCGTGACTTTCAGTTTCACAATACCGTTCCTCTGAAACATAACCTGACACAACATATCTTTTTGTACAATCTTCAGATGTCTTTAGCCTTCAACTGATGTGCAGAAAAGAAAAGGACTGAGAACACAAGATGCTCTAATCGCACGCTATACTACTACCTTCCGACGTCCGGTGCCACGAAAGCTGCTCTTTTAAGTTTTTTTTAAAAATACAGCATTAAGTTCATTCGTTCATTATCATTGCAAACTCACCTCAGATATCTTAATCTCTCGCTCCCACTCATTACTTACTGTCCTTAATTTTGACGCAACAAAAAAATTGCAAACAAAACCCGAAGATTTAGTATGTGTAGTGGTTAAATTACATTTTAGAAACTTAGGAAACATTGCAGTAAAAAAATGACAAAAATTAGTGTAAGATAAATTATATAATGTTCTTAATTTGTAAACAAGGAGTAAAGCTAATAACAGGAGAATGAGATGACAGAAGGAATTAAAACTGGGAGAGGGAACAAAAATGGCAGTTACCGTTAAACTACTTTTTAGTCTCCGTTTAGATGATTTGGTGAAAACATGCTTCCAAGAGAAGAGTGATGTGTGGACGGGACAGAGGACAAATAAATGTTTAAGATTTACTGATGAAATTGTATCATTAAGTGACAATGGAAGAACAGTTAACACTATGTTGAAAGAAATCGACACGTGCTGTGAAGAACACTGACTGAACGTGGACGTGAAGAAGACTAACACAACGATTTTTGCAAGGAAATCATATAAGGTGGATGTTAAAATTTGTGAAGAACTGTAGAGCAAATGGATAACTTCGGGTTCATAGAATGTAAAGTAACCAGTAACACGTGATGTAATCACAAAACGGAGATAAGATTTGTTATTGTAAACGAAATATTTTACGGAAGCAGTATTTTCGGCAGTCCATTTAAGAAGCAACTAAGAAAAAGGTAAATTTAAAGTTTTCTGTGGTTTCTTGCTCTGCGTTGTGCCCAAACTGGGACACTAAATCGGAACGAGGTGAACTGTAACGCTTTGGGGATGTGGCTTTGGAAAAGAATGGGAGGCGCAAAATAGACACATGAGAAAAAAATGTTTGTGCTACACAAGCTGAATGAGAAAAGACAAATACTAGAAACAAACAAACAAAGGCTGGCTGTATGTGTGATGCCCAAGAGCCATTAATAAGTTAAAAATTACTGAAAAGAATCACCACATTTGTGTTTAGGGGACGTTTATTACGTTTCAACTAGTTGTGACATAATACACGTACCTTGAACGCAACTCTAATGTTCTCTCCTGACACTGTGAGGTTGGAGATAAGCACGCTATGAATGTTAAAAGTTATTGGATTTTTACAAATAATACTTTACTAGTCAAGTTCTCAAAAATTATTTACAGTAATTGCTAACTAGTCTCGGCTAACATTGCTAACAATCTTCAGAACAAATATAACAAACATATGTGTTTGTTCACCAGTTCGGTAGAAGACACACTGTCATCAATGAAATACATATCTGTGGATAACAGTATTCGTAGCTCATAGTTTTTGTACATGTACAACTCTGAAACGAGCATATTATCTCTGTTGCTCACTGCTGTTACACGCCAGGGGTAGATTTGTACACCAGTTTGTGATACTCGTAAGTGCTCTTCATATTTGGATACTACGAGTAGTTCACACAATGCTATAGTACAATGTTTGCGACGATCGTCCATGTTCATCGGGCTTTGTACAGGGTGAGTCAGGAGCAAAGGTACATGGTTTGAGGGATGATAGTGATTCTGAGCAAAGACTTCATATGGACGTATGCCCTATTCCAAATGGTTTCCGAGATAGAACACATTTAATATCAATTTTGTATGTTTTTCTTGAATAACTCGAAAGCCGCTTCCTCCAGCGAAAAACGTGTCTCAGAACAAAATAAAACTATATTAAATTTCCTACAATAAAGGTCCTATTTATTTTTTCTCTAGAACTAATGGTTTGTCGAAGAGAGCGAGAAAATGTTGAGAAACTCGCTCGACGCGCATGTGCTATAGCTTATGTAGATTTGTAGGTCAATTTGAGGTAGGATATTGAGGTTGCAAGTTAAAAAATGTCGTGTGACTAGGGTCTCCCGTCGGATAGGCCGTTTGCCGGGTGCAAGTCTTTCCATTTGACGCCACTTCGCCGACTTGGGTGTCGATGGGGATGAAATTATGATGATTAGGACAACACCCAGGAAAGAGCGGAGAAAATCTCTGACCCCGCCTGGAATCGAACCCGGGCCTTTAGGATTGACATTCTGTCACGCTGACCACTCAAAAAATGGTTCAAATGGCTCTGAGCACTTTGGGACTTAACATCTATGGTCATCAGTCCCCTAGAACTTAGGACTACTTAAACCTAACTAACCTAAGGACATCACACAACACCCAGTCATCACGAGGCAGAGAAAATCCCTGACCCCGCCGGGAATCGAACCCGGGAACCCGGGCGTGGGAAGCGAGAACGCTACCGCACGACCACGAGCTGCGGACGCTGACCACTCAGCTACCGGGCGCGGACAGATAGCAAGTTGAGACAAAAAGTTCGATACGTGGCACTTGTGGTCTCTCAAGTCGGGGAACTACCTCAAATTAGCGTAGAAAAACTACGTAAGCTACAGTGTAATGCGTGTCGAGCGAGTTTTTCAACATTCTCGCGCTATTTTCGCACAAACCATTAGTTCGAGAGAAAAAAATGAATAGGATCTTTTTTGTAGGAAATTTAATATAGTTTAATTTTGTACTGCGACACTGTTTCGCTGGAGGGTGTGGTTTTCGAGTTATTCAAGAAAAACGTACAAAAGTGATATTAAAGGTGTTCTATCTCGGAAACCATTCGGAATAAGACATACGTTCATATGAAGTTTTTTGTTCGGAATCACTATCACCCCTCAAAGTATGTACCTTTCCTCTTGACTCACCCTGTATGTGCGACGAGATTGGTCTACGAATGCTACTTTGCGCTAGTATGTATTTTAGTGATGACAGTTTGTCTTCTATCGGCCTGGTTGTTAAGGCAATCTTTCTCTTATTTGGTCTGAAGATGGCTAGCTGTTTTAACCAAAAGTATTTTTTTGTGATTTTTGACTAATGAAGGATTATTTCTAAGAATGAGAATAACGTTTAACAACTATGGTGGTTCTTTATGTGGAGCACAAACTAATTCTGATTTTTTATCAGGAGGCGAAGAAATTGGTGGGAATACTGGATAAGAAGGGTCTACATAATAACTGACGGAAAGGAAGGAATGGAGACTGGAAAGAGCACCAGAAGGAACAGGATACCAGCTAATGCGTACGGTCTCTCTCTAAGCATTTGAGGGTTGAGCGCACGGATAGCACTCCTGTGAGACGATGATACAGATGGTGAAACGGATCGGGTGGCTCTTGTTTTGGTTACATGGGTCTTGTTACGGCCCGCTAATTGACTCGTCTTCAAGCTGATGCTCATGGACGGCACCAAATATGTAGTGACAAATGCCTCTACGTGATTATTCTGCAATTCATATTTAAGTGCTTCGTAGAGGGTTCATCGAACCACCTCCGGACTATTCTCTACAGTTCCACTCTCGAACACCAAGTCCTTCCGTGTGAGTTCCGTTTTCTCTTATTTCATTACGATGGTCATTTCACCCTCTGTAGTTCGGCTTTAAGGAAGTATTTTCGACCTCGAAGCAGAACGTTAGTGAATCAACTTTCGTGGAAAGATCTCGTCTCAATGAAAAGGGTGTTTTTGTGATGATTCCGCCCCAACTCGTGTGTCATAAGCGTCACATTCTTTTTTGTCGTTGAGAATACCACAGACTAGATGATATTCCTAGTCTCCATTACATTTCTGATGTTAGTTCCCGTCGCGTTTCATCTTTAAATGAAAAAGCGGTAACACTGATACGGAAAGTGACTGGGCGCACTCGTTTTTTTGCTGTCTTCCAGAGTTATGGGCCTTTAATATACATAAAGCGACCGTAGTTTATATTGTAATTTATTAATATTCAGCCACCGCAGAGGAAGTTAAGCGTGACCAATAAATGAGAGTGTGTTTCCTTAACAAGACATTACAGTGAGGAGGGGGGGGGGTGAGGGGGGGCGAAGTTTTAGTAGGTTGCTGCATAAGTCCGTAGCGGTTTTCCACAAGTTTCACAAGAACAAAATAGGCGCCTTGTCACGGTTCACGCGACTCCCCCATCGGAGGTTAGAGTCCTCCCTCGGGCATGGGTGCGTTTGTTGTCCTTAGCGTATGTTAGTTTAAGTTTGGTTAAGTAGTGTGTGGGCATGGGGACCAATGACCTCAGCAGTGCTTTTTGTCACTCTAGCAGAAGAATACGGGCTGGTGTTATCGAGCAGCACGATTCAACGGTGATTTATTTTCAAAGAATAATCATAAGAATTTATTTTATTTACTAGCGATCAATAAAGAACATTAACACATTTAATCACACTATGTAAGCATGGAAGTAGTTGCCAGGGAGTAACTGATGAAATCATAACCAAATTCCTTTTAACAAATGGGAATTTTACTCACTTTAATAGAGTTTGAAACAATTTTTTAAAAGAAACAGATTTAAAATTATAATCAGAAAGCACCCTCTAAAAATCAAAGTTACAATTTATTCAGAGGCAGAAAGAAACAAGTTTTGACTGTATGAGCTTTCGGCCAGGGAACCTTGCCACTCCCTTTTGACACGGCCGTAGTTACGTTCGCTCACAACAGCCTCTGAAAGTCTACACTGGTGCAAATCTGCAACTCACCAGATACCTTTAAACTAGGAGTTTTAACAATTTACACAAGCACACAAATTATGCAACCCCCCGTAGGAGGGATGGAAATGGTACAAAACACTAACAATTAAAATATTAACCTTGCCACCGAATGTGCAACTTGATTTTAACTTCTAAGATAAGTCCTACGGTGAAAGGGTGGCAACTTTGTACACTAAAATGATCATTTAAATAAAATCCCATGAAATGCAATCTTATATAAAATTCTACAAGGTTGGCCAAACAATAGTTAAGATGCTCTACAGTACACAGATACCGCCTCTCAAGGCCATAGGCAATAATATCAAAGTTTCCAATGATCAAAACATATTTCAGGTATTAGGCCGTTACACTCCAATCAATAAATTCGTTAACACACCAAATCCGACAAACTTGACAGAGGCAGCTACTAACGGACGGTAGATTGATAGGGAGATTACCGAACAACCAGAACCGCAGGTTGCTCTAACCCGCCCCTACTCCACAAGGGAAAAAAAAGGGCCACCCAATTTATAAACAACCACCTTCCCGCGGGTGGGCAAACGCAGAAGAATGGTGGGACGACCCCAAAGCAAACCGGTTGGTGACCTCACCAAGAAAACAAGAAGAATCAAACAAGAGTAAATAAAACACCATATCACCAATCCCTTCACTTCTAATAAACTGTAATTCCTCGAGAAGACCTGGTGCAGCACCCCCAAATCGCTCTCCCTAACCGTCCGCTGCCAGCCGCTTCAACGGACGCAGGAAGGCGCGCCGATCTCCCGTCTCACTGCGTCGCAGCTCGCACCGGCCAGGCTGATGTCATGGGTTGACTCCTGTTGCTCTCGTGTCGACCGTGAAGTCACTACCCCTCGCTATACGCCGGTTTTCCTAACGACTCACAAATAATACGTGAAGGTATGTAAGTTACAGCAACTGAGGGAACGACGGTAAACAGATAAAAATGACGATCACAAATAATTGATCATAACGCCAGCCACCAGTCACATGATCGATATACAATTGCACGTTCGATATATATCGTTTTGACCCTGCGACTTCGATAGGCAATCGTTCTTGTAAATTACCACAAAAGTCAGTTCTACCGAACCATTCAACGAGATATTGCAAGTACCCATGGTTCCATAATTTGAAATGTTGTAGTAATATTTTAACGTAAATAATCATGATTTGATTGAATTTTGGTGCTTCCACAGCTCATAGTCATTACGTGGAAAAAAACTCCAAATTCTGTATCAGCGACATCAATTCACTGTTAAATTTAAATAACATCTTTTTGTGTTGAGAATGAACATCGTATAAGACTATCGCTTCGCAAATCTGCGTCCCAAAGAGTTAACGCAAGGAAATGAGGGGGGGGGGGAAGCTCCACTTTAAATGGTTGAAAATTCTTATTTAATAAGCTACAACAATGGTTATGTTCTCTGCCCGCTGGTGGACTAACAGAGTGCAGAAAAAATACACATAAAAAAAAAGTTTTGCGTCACCCCGACTCCCAGAACTCCTGAAGATACACGTTGACTGTGGATATTGTATTACAGACACAGTCTCTTTGACTCTTCAGAGATGTCACTAAACCAGCCCAAAGATGTAAACAACAATTCATGAACAGCGCCTATTAGACGAAGGGCGTCCGACAGCCAGTCAGTTCTAGTCATTCCACCATAAAGGCAGAAAGGAGGAACACGGCTCCTGCTGTCTGTAGTTCAACCATGCCTAGACGGTCAGTACCGTGGTTCGATCGCGTCAGCATTGTTACTTTGTGCCATGAAGGGCTCTCAAGAAGGGAAGTGTCCAAGCGTCTCGGAGTGAACCAAAGCGACGTTGTTCGGATGTGGAGGAGATACAGAGAGACAGAAACTGTCGATGACATGCCTCGCTCAGGCCGGCCAAGGGGCTACTACTGCAGTGGATGACCGCTACCTCAGGATTATAACTCGGTGGAACCCTGACAGCAACGGCACCATGTTGAATAATGCTTTTCGTGCAGCCACAGGACGTCGTGTTACGACTCAAACTGTGCGTAATAGGCTGCATAACGCAACCACGACACGACGCACTGAGGTAAATATGGGTCAACCAGACAATCGTCGGAGACGTGTTTCGATGCAACCTGACCAGGCTGAACGCCTTAGACACACTGTGCAGCGAGGACAGCAAGATGGATGTTCCCTGTGGTTTTGGGGTGGCATTATGCGGGGCCGACGAACGCCGCTGGTGGTAATGGAAGGCGCTGTAACGGCTGTACGATACGTGAATGCCATCCTCCGACCGATAGTGCAACCATATCGGCAGCACATTGGCGAGGCATTCGTATTCATGGACGAAAATTCTTGCCCCTATCGTGTACATCTTGTGAGTGACTTCCTTCACGATAACGGCATCACTCGACTAGAGTGGTCAGCATGTTCTCCAGACATGAACCATATCGAACATGCCTGGGATAGATTGAAAGGGGCTGCTTATGGACGACGTGACCCGCCAAACACTCTGAGGGATCTACGCCAAATCGCCTTTGAGGGGTGGAACAATCTGGACCAATAGTACCTTGATGAATTTGTAGACAGTATGCGACGATGAATACAGGCATGCATCAATGCAAGAGGAACGTCTCGGTGTATGGTGGTACAACATGCAATGTGTGGCTTTCATGAGCAATAAAAAGGGTGGAAATGATATTTATGTTGATCTCTAC